>NC_038254.2:37755054-37876384 GCF_000004515.6 Glycine max | reverse complement strand
TTTTAGAAAACAAATATTTTGGCTCAGAAGGGGTAGCGAGGGATAAATTAGTGTTTGGGATGTTGAAACATGACCATGTGTCATTTCAAATCTTCACTAGATACTTTTATAATTTGGATTTTGGGACAAAACCTTTGATAAACACGCTCTTTATTGTTCTTTCCAATTTTTTTTATTTGTATATTAACCCTAATTTTGCCTAGGTCGCCCTTTTTGGTTTTCGGCCTACCAGGTGAGAACTTCTTATCTGCCCCTAGGTTCACTTGAGGATCATGCATGGTGCCTCTCATTGCCCTAGTGTAGGGCTCTAAGGTATCTATTGTTGTATTTTGTCATGACCTTGTAGCAAGGAAAAATGAAAGACATTGTGCAGGTTCTCGAGAATGAATTTTCAAGGATGAGAAATATTTAAAAGATTTTCAATTGACAGATTAAGTCAAACGACTCTTGTTCTTGATGACTTATCTTTCTCTTAAAACACAACGTTTAAGAATGATGAAATGAGGTCACATGAATGTCTATACTTCTTATTTTTGTTTTGAAACACAATCAATCAATTGTTTTTTTCCCTTTTCTTGCAGAGGAAAATGCTAGGCATGAGCAACTATGTGTTGGGATCATGCATGGGTGAACATAACATGCAAACGATGAAAATAGAATGTTTGCAATTGGTAGAACAAAAGCATGCTAAATGAAGATGTATGATAATGCAATGACTTATGGAAATGAAATGCATGAATATGATAAATGACAAATGTAGGAATGATATGTCCATTATGATGCCATGAAGAGATGCATGATGTGATCAAGGAACAAGCCAGAGTGAGCTTGCTATATGCCCTTAATTCAGGAACCTAATGGAAAGGATCCAAAAGCCTACTTTTAGTGACAACTCCCAAGGGTGGTTGCACGTAACTTTACTGGCTTCTAGAGATATCATCGTCTTAGGTAACAACATTGTGGCAGTAGGGACTACTAGTGACAATGCATTATCAAAAAAGGAAAATTCTAGATGAGGCTTCACTGTTATCAAGCAAGTCAGAGACCTAGCATGACCACAGATTGACCTCCACTCCTTATGGCTCACATAGACCTGGGTATAGGGCCTAATATCTCAATGTGTGTGCAAGGTGTAGGTGCCATGTGTGCATAGGAAAAAATATTTCTAACTATGAATGTAATAGATAGACAAACACCAAACACAACAACATAGCAAAAGTTATATACAAATATAGACAAAATAAAAGGTAAAAGGGAAAAGGAAACATAAATAAAGAGGAAGTCACAAGAAAAACATTGCACACTGATCGAATGGCCTAACTCTCTAGCAACTCCCCAAAGGAATCGCCATCTGTTGCAACCTACCCTTCGACGGGCATGCGAGCGAAAAGCCAAAGGAGCGTCTTCCAAAAAGGAAAACGCGTGGGAGTCGCCACCAATGTTTATTCAAGGAAAACATTATAAAAACCAAAAAAGGGTCTGTGAATATTGAAAAGAAGGGTTCGGGAGTTGTTTACGCATGGGGAAGGTATTAGCACCCCACACGCCCATCACAAGGGATGACAACCTTTAATCGAGTGTGCGTAACATGACCTCAAAATTATGTATTTTCCCTTTTTATGTTTCATTATTTTTTGGGGTCGACAAGGGTGTTGCCCTTGCTTCTACATATCCTCAGGGGCGATGAGGAATTCAGACCTATGTAGTTCTTTAAGTTTGAATGTTTGTGTGTTAAATTGATTTTTATGTTTTTGAAAAGTTCATTTTAATTGCGAACAAAAAGTCATTTAAGGCGTTGGACCTTGAAACCATGTTTTAAATTTTGATAAGCGGAGAGAATCGTTAAGGCGTTGGACCTTGAAACGATCTTTTAAATTTGAAAAGCGAAGAGAATCAATAAGGCATTAGACCTTGAAAAGATCCCCAGTGATATTTGATAAAAAAAAAAGTAGTTATGAGTTGATTTTATTTTGGTTTTGTTTATTAACTTTCGATCTCTTTAAAGACAACTTTACAACACTAGTGATCGGTTAAGATTGAACTTTACAAAGAAAAACGAGATCATCGATGATAGATGGAGAAGATGAATGTGCACATAATAACAAGGGGTCCCCTAAGGGTACATAGATCACATTCAAATCTTAAAAAAACCAAACTAACCAACGGTCGCACGAAGAACGCAAAACAAGGAACGATGTAGAGGATGATCACAGTTGTGATTCGGCAGCGCCTCAACTTCGTTTCCTCTTCTTTCTTCTTCTTCTTTCTCTCTTCTCTCATTTCCCTCACCTTCTGAACCTTGGAACCCCTTACTCAGCCTCCCTCACGCCTATTTATAGCAAAAAAGGGCACTTGGTGGACTTGCAGCTCGTCCAGGCAAGCTAGAGCTTGCCCAGGCGAGCTATTGCTTAGTCCAGAAGAAATTGGCTTGCCCATGTGAGCTGGTTCCTTAAGCCCTAAGCAATTTGGGGGCCCAGGCAAGCCAGAGGCTAGCCTGGGTGAGCCAGGGTTTAGAAAATTGCATGGAATGACCTTTTTGCCCCCCCCCCCCTTGGGTATTTTCCGTATCCTTGACCAAAACGTCAAACGATCTCATGCCTTGAGTAGAAACTAGTGTCGAACAAAACCTTTCGGTTAAGGAGGATCAAAACATCAATGAATGATAGTCCTCAGACGAAATTAGGGTATGACAGACATAATTGCACGATGATGACATCTAGAAGACGAAGTTATGAAGGAAATGACATCAAAGAAAGCATTAAGTATCCTGATGCAAAGAAAAAAGGGGATCTTGAATCAAGAACCAATTTTGATGTCTTTTAATCGAGACTGGCAAGGTAATAACATTAACACATTTCGTGGGGCACAATATACTAATGTAGAATCTTGTAGGGATCAAGTGATCATGCAAAGACAAGAGGGGATCTTGATTCAAGAACCAGTTTCAATGTCTTATAATTGGGACTGGCAGGGTAATAACATCAACACATTTGGTGGGACACAATGATGCAATCCTACCGCCAAGGGTATTTGATAGAAGACTCTAAGAAGATTGAGCTGGAGCTATTAAAGAAGGCCCTAGGGTTCTCATGAACCTTAGGGTAGATTTTTGAGTCCATGGGCCAAGGTTGGATCCACTCTTCTTTGTAAATATTAGAATATGTTTTTCCTTCTTTTGGACATTGTATTTTGGCCATTCTAGTAGTATAGGATTTTAGCCTTGTATTTTAAGGCATTTTGAGTAGTCTTTGTAGTAGGGAATTTTTTGTATTTTCATGTATTTTGGCATAGAGGTGAGCTTAGCTATTATAGGGGGTGTGTGTAGCTAAGTTCTAGCTTCTTATCTCAAGGAGGCGAGCTTAGCTATTAGAGGAGTGTGTGTAGCTAAACTCTAGCTTCTCTAGGAATCTTCTCAAGGAAGCTTCTCAAGGAAGTTTCTTAAGGAAGCTTCTTAAGGAAGTTTCCCAAGGAAGCTTCTCATAAATAGAAACATGTATAACACTTGTTGTAACTTTGATGAATGAGAGTCTCGTGAGACACACTTCAAAGTTCAACTTCTCTCCTTCTTTTCCTCCTTCAATTTCGTGCTCCCTCACCCCCTTCTCTCTCTCTTTTTTTCATCCATTGAAGCTTCCTCTTTAAGCTTCTTATCCAGGGCACTCTCTTGTTGGTGAATCTCCTTTTTCCATGGCTTATTTCCTAGTGGATGGCGCCTCCTCTCACCTCTTCTCCTTTATCTTCCGTTGCATCTCCATGGTGAAAAATCACCATTGAAGGATCTCATTGAAGCTCAAAGATCCAGCCTCCATAGAAGCTTCTCAAGCAAGCTTCCATCACACAATATACTAATGCACAATTTTGTAGAGATCAAGTCATCATGTTGGTTATTATATAGTGTTATGTTTAATATACTCTTCATTTTTGTCTTTATCTTTCTTTCAATTTTATTTTTGTTCCTGCTTCTTCTTTCATCACTATTAGAAAAAATACTTTTAACATCGATTATTTTAGACATTCAACATTGGTTCTTTCATCACTTATAGTTGGGTATAGTGGCAGAAGCAGTCTTTATTTTTTAAAATGACTTATTTTAAGTTTATACAAACTGATCATAAATATGTAAATATGTGATTAGTGATTACTTACTGGCGAAGTCCAGTGCTAATGTACTCATAGGGGATCTTGGTGTTGGGGACCCTTGAGGCAATAACCTTCTTCAAGCTGCTCCCAAAGAAGGTTGAACTGGGAGTTGAAACTCCAGCTCCAGACCCATTCAGGTTCAACTGCAATGCCATAGTAAAATAATAAGTATTCAGTACTTCTAATAGTTGCTCTTTCTTCTCCTTAATTATTTTTTGTCTATTTCCAAGAGTATATATATATATATATATATATATATATATATATATATAAACATGCACATCAAGCCACTTCATAGCAGCCTAATAGCACTAATTAATCCATCTGAAATGTCAAGCCTCCTACAATTTGGCAAAACAAAGTTGCAGCACATAAATTTTCCATTTCACATACTAACACTACATTTACACAAAATTAGAAACGAGGAAGCAAATATGTAGAGAGATTTACTGATTAATTGCTTCAAGAAACCGCAAGACATTTGTTCTTTTTCTCTCATCCAGCAGCTGGAAAAGAAACATGACAAAGAACCAATGCAAAGCAACATGAATACAACAAACATGGAAAGAGTAAGAAAAGGAATAGAAAATAGCAATTTTCACATTCCAGCTAATAGCTATAGAACGGTATAGGGTGAAGAAACTAAATTAGCTTTGCACTGACTTTTCTGCAAGCTTGAACTATCTGTGATTCCACAACTTCAATGTTTCCTCGAAAAATAGTTCATGTCATTAATAAATATAGCAAAAACATTGAATTTCACCCAAAAAAAGGGACTTTTCTTCAACTTAAATAGGCTTTGTACATATAAAAGAAGGATTTATGAGAAATTGAATCTAACCACCCCCCGAAATATAAAGTATCAACACTGTAATTATATTCTAATTACCCAAAATAGTTGAGGACCTCAATTATTTGATCTGCTAAATCTTCAGCAGAAGGAATAGGATCCTCGGCACAATTTGCAGTTGCTCCCAACTTCAAGAACTCTTGTGGAAGTTTCAGAGGGAAAACTATATGAATAATAATATTCAGTTCTACATGCAATAAAAAATACATTCAAATCAACCAACTTACAAACCTCATGTCCAGGAGGACTGATATGATATATGCAAAAGTTGTGAAGCAGTAAAGAAGCTGCTTCTGGACATAAAATAGTCCTTGAAAACATGATATATCTGCCCCAATACACAAGTAAAATATTGAATCATATTTCCAGATATACATGTACAATGCAATCATTATGTAACCTAAAAAGGAACTCAGACAAATTCTAGAACAAAAGGTAAAATATAAATATAATCTTGAAACAAGTGAAAGTAGATAAAAGAAAATAAATTGGCTGCACTTACAATTTAGAGCCAAATCTGGATAAGTGATCAGAGCTAGTTTGTCAGGATCGTCATAGACTATGATAGACATAATACCACAACCAGTTTGAATATGATGCTCTTGAAATGGCAATCCAAAATTAATGTAGCCTACACATAGGAAGACTAAGAAAATGATACCAAAATTTGAAGTTGGAACTTTTAGTTTAGGAATGAAAAGAACTTTCCCCTAAAGCAAAGGATATCCTTTATTTAGTATACACTCCATTTGAGCAATGTTAAAATTCATAAGTGAACCTTTTTCAAGCTATTTGGCCCCTAACATGGTTCCCCATGTGCCCTTACTCCTTTTTTGGGAAACCCAAACTAACAAGCAACAACAACAACACATTAAAGTCACTATTTGAACCGAAAAACTGAAATAAGTCATTCCAGATTCCAATAATTGTATGCTCAAGAAAATAATAATGATAAGGGGGGAGACTGTGAAAAAGTGAAGAGTGTCTTTGGGTTTTAAAAGCAAAAGAATGACTGAAACTCATCTAATAACTATTGTGTGTATTCCTATAAACCAGAAAAACTAAAAAAATAAAACTACCTACATAACCAAAATCACATCGAATACCGTAAGGATCAATTTCATCCCCAAATTTTCAAAACAATAGCCAAATGATAACCGAGGAATGCACAGCAGATCCGCTATTTTCCGTGTTCAAATATTTAGAAGATATGATTAAAAAAACACATTCCAAGAGAGAAAATAAAGAAAGTAAATGAAGAAGGGTATATAAAACGAACCCAATCCCATGAATTTTCAAAAGTCAAAAACTTTTCTTATTCATTTTTTTTCTATTTTCCAACAAAGATCCCAATAGCAAAACACTTGCCTCATCAAATTCTCTGTTATGCAAAACAATTAGACATAATTGAAAGAACAACTAAATGATGCACCTAATAACATTCAATTATAATTTTTAAGAATAGCCATAATTGAAAGAACAACTAAATGATGCAGCTAATTAGTAAAAGAATGCAAGGATCTGAGTTTCAGAGAACTTAACGATGCTGATGCAATCAACTATTTCGATTTACGATGGGTTCAATTCATGAAAGGAAAATAAAAATTAAAAGAGATAAAGGCATGTATATGAGAATGGAATTACCACGTGATCGAAGGAAGGAGGGACTTTGTCGGCGAATTTGAATTCGTCGGCCATGGATGAATGGCAAAATGGAATAGATCTACGGCAAGAAGAATCACACTGTTCGTTTTTGTGCTAAATGGAGAATGTTTCTGCACAATGTACCATTAATATATACTATTAAACAGATTTTTCAACCCATGGTTGGCCTTCTTTTTCTTCTAAATGAATAAACAATTGTCTTAATGGAATAAATCTTTTTTTTTTATTCGGCCAAATAAACTTTTATTATTTAACCATGTGCGATAAAAAGAAACCTATTTGCAAGACACAAAATGCTTGTCCACTGGGGCTATGGAATACACAACAAGGAACAAAAATAGTAAGAAAAGAAAAATCACAGAGTGATAGAAGAACCTAATGTATCTGCGGCAATAGATCCATGCATCGACGATCCTCCGCTCTTCGTTGTGAAAACCCTTGATGGGTCTCTTGAGTTCATCAGCTTAGGGGTCTTAGGAGTTGGCGATTTGGTGGAGATCCACGACGACGCCGTTTGGAGTGACGAGGTCATGGGTGGAGCAGAGGTCGAATGTGTAGAGATGAGAGAGAAAGAGCGAGGAGCTCAAAGTGAGAGAGTGGTGGAGTCTATGCACGCAAGGGACTCCAACTTCAACAATGCTTCTTCTACTTCCATTTTTGCACAATAAAAAAGGACTAACATCCGTTTTGGTTAAAAGCCAACGTTATCTACTGATTTCTTAACATTGATTTTTGAGAAATTAATCTTGTTACTAATTAGTTAATGATTTTCAAAAAACATGTTAAGTAATTACTAACAACATCCATCTTTTTAAAAACAGATGTAAAAAAAATCAATTATTTACGAAAATGCCATCATGTACAATTTAAGATCGGTTTTTTTTAACCGATGTTAAATTGACGATGTTGAATGTATATTTTTTAGTAGTGCATGAATTCTTTTTTGTTTATCCCATTGTAGGATAAGCCAAATGCTTATCATTATGATGCAAAGCACAAAACAATGACACCTCCTACCATTGATGCATTGGGCATTGTTCATTTAGTTTGCAGAAGAAACCCAAGCAGAGATGAAGTTGCACGTTATGTTATATTACTACCATAAGTGAGAAAAACTTGAATGATCATCTTCAAGGAAAAAAACACAAGGCTAAAGAAACATCCCTAAGAACTCAAAAAATAGGTAAGGACACCAAAACATTAATATTATCATTAAAAAAATTAGATAAGTGTTTAAAATCTATTGAAGTTGTTGTTATCATGAATTTAGGGTTGGATTCAAGACCTGATTGATAGACACCTCAATAGTGGTGGAACATATCTATATTTATTATAATTGAAACATATCTCATTTTAGTGTACACTTTTTATTGAACATTTTTATTTTTAAGTTTTATTATGGGGCATAAGATGTACATCTATATGGTCTCAAGTGATTTGAACGTTGCATCATTTGGATTCACTTCGGTCTTTTGTAAGCTTCAAGGTGGACAGTTAATTCCTGTTATATTTGACTTTTTTTATATCAAATTTAATGATCGGACTTGGGTTATTAACTTGTCTTGTTTGGTTGTTTCGGGATTGGCTTTTAATGTTATGTTCTGGAATGATTTTATTAAATTATGCACATATAGATGAGTTTCTTGTAAATATTGATATATTTTGTGGATTAATTTGTTTTCTAAAATCTGATGATGAAAGGCTTTGATTTGACTTTAAACAACCTCGTCCTTAATTTTGTTATTTTTGAAATTATCACAAATTAGTTATTAAATGGGAAATGAAAAAAATAAGAATGAAAATGGTAGAAATAGAATGAATAATAATGATCACTTCATTGATTCTTTTTATATGATAATGGAATTATTTCATATTTTTTCCTTAGCTAGATACCATGGTGTTTTCGAACTTCTAAAGATTTTATGTTAAATAGATTGTTCTTTTAGATGTAAATCCAATAAAATCTTACGCCAATACACACAAAACTATCAAAAACTAACAAATTAACCACTAAAGGCCTTAAAAAACACCAATGCACCAATCCTATGTGTCATCAAATTATTTCATATAACAAGCATAGAACTAAATAATTAAGTACTTTGTTTAAAATCTTTGCATCTATTTTTTAACGTAGATGTATACTTTATTTTACATGCTTTTATACATTAAAAGGTCTTATAGATGTATGTATGGCCCCATGCATAATCTTTATCTAGCTAGATCTAATCTTTTTTATTTAAAAATTAATTGGATATAGTAACAAATATATAAATAATAATGTAAGTGTTTCATATTTCTTATAGGCGGTAATGTCTTTTTAACAAACAAATTGTTAAACATTCTCAATAAAAGTAGAGGCTTGTTGTTTGGATAAATTATATCCAGATACGATCGATGAGAATGAAGAGTATATTCCCTTGTTCGATTCACAACCTGAAGGGGCCCAAGGAAGAGTTCCCATCAAGGCCCTTTGCATAATAATATGCCAAAAACTCTTTTAAGGTAGTGTCTCGGTAGATTGGTGGGTTTTCTTCTGAAAGCAGTTCCTTAATTGGACCATACACCTTTGATGTACCCTCAGCTGGATCATGCGAATTTACAAAGAAGCTTGCTACAGATATTCTTGGGCCTGTGTTCTGTGATAAGACACGGTGATACACACTGACAAACTTGTCATTTGTGATAAGCTGCACCAGTATGAAACAAATTGATTAATCAACTGATTTTGCTTTTTCTGAATTCAGGTATTTAATTAACCAAAGGCGTTTATGGAGCTAAAGAAACACATTTAGAGAAAACGGTTTATCAATCATAAGGTTTAACTATATATATATATGGTCACGGACAGGTCAAGGAGTGTATAGAAGGGGAGAGGGGGCAATATTTTTACATAATTATATAATATTTATGTTTTAATAAATAATAATTTTAAAAATATTGATTATTAATTTTATGAATAAAATTAGAGATATATCTATTACTAATTTTTTTAAGCAAATATTATCTCAAAAATATATTTTTTATATAGATTTTTCTTTAATATATTTTTTTATATACACACAAAGGATCCTAAGAGTGGGAGACTAAGGCCCTGCTTGTCCTCTTTGGATCTGTCCGTGTATATGGTCACAAAAGTTTAGCATGGATAGAAGCCAAAAACATCAAAGATCCATTTAATAAAAGGAGTGTTGATCTAACATTGATTAAATATATAATTAAGATATTGTATATAAATAGAGAGTAATTCTCATATGATTAAGATATTTTATATAGTAGAGAGTAATTTTCATCTTACAAGTGGTTTTGTAAGATTGAACACAAACTCAAATTATCAAAATTTATTCTAAATTTATTAAATAGGTTACCTATCATAATACTCATACACTAAATCTAAAAAGTATCCCATCCTCAGATGGTGTATTGAAAAAAAAATATAAAAAGGGGAGACAATCTTAAAGTTGATTTTGTAAGGGAAAAAATCAAAGAAAATAAATTTCATAGAAATTATGTTACCATTTTTTCTACGAGAAAATAGAAGCAAATTGGTTAAAATGTTCAGCTATAGCTATTCCCAAATCAAAAAAGTCCATTATATTAATTAGCGTTGAACGTTAAACATCAAAGGGGTTCAAATTAAACTGCAAAAGTCAGAAACGACCGAGTGGTTGATTTTAATTAGATACTTTGAATTGAACCATTGCTAGTCATATCTGGGAAAATATCATGCTATATTTTCAACTATGACAACTCTAACAATAGTCTTATCTCATGAAGAGAGATGCACGGCATAGATCACATAACATTATTGAATCAATACTTTTGAATGGAATGATATAAGTCTTTTTTCTTAAAAAAATAAACATAAAATCACATGACACTATTGGCTTCAATAAAAAATAAAATACTCCTGGATATTATTTATCATAAGATTTTTTTTTAATAATTTTCTCTATTGTTCTTCTTGGACATCCTCTACTTAGTTTTACAGGTCCCAATGCCTCCAATTACCTTTGCACATTCAAACTACCTTAATTTTCTGTAATCTTTTCTTTGATAGATAACACACCAAAAGGTACCACACCAACTTTTTATAATTCCATATTTCACGTTTGATAATTTCAAGTTTTCAACCTTCCCCACTGGAATTTTCTTTTCTACGCCTTATTTAAAATTTATATAATTTGTCTAAATTAAATGACAAAACCGGTTGTTAAAATTTATTTTGTTTTTCGATTGTATCTGAATTCTTAATGTTTAATACAAATAACAGAGAAAATGCATACTCTAAAATTTGACAAAAATTATTCCAGAGTATTTTACCTGTAGAAGATCTCCTATGTTTACAACAAGAGCTCCATGTAACGGAGGAACATTGACCCATTGATTTTGATGAAGAACTTGAAGACCACCAATTTGGTCTTGTAGAAGTAAAGTCATGAAGTTACTATCTGTGTGCTTGGTAGTGCCCATAGTTAATCCAGGTTCAGGGCATGTTGGATAGTAGTGACCCAAAATAAAGAGTCCTTCACCACAGTTAAATTCTTTAAGGTAAGAAGGATTAAGTCCCAAAGCTTCAGACAACAACTCAAAGATTGTAAAACCCAAATCCCTTATTTTCTTTGAATATTCAATCACAATATCCCTGAAAAAATGTCATCCTCTGATTAGATGTACTTGTTTCATGATTAAATATCATGTAATGTAACAAGTGTGACTAATGACTAAATTTCTGTTACAAATATTTTGCTAGTAACATATAATAAAAAAGTAACATAAGTTTCAAGGTCATTCTCTCTCTCTCTGACAAATACTGGCTAAATTCACAGCATAAATTACATATAATAAAAGATAAAAAAATTAATTGAAATATACTACCGTTATCATTCAATCATAAATTATTATATAAATGAAAACTAATTATTTGGTGCTTTAAAAAAATTAAATTTTATCATAATTACAACTAATTATTTGGTGCTTTAAAAAAATTAAATTTTATCATAATTACTTTAAAAATTAAAAGTTAAGATGATTTTTAATTAGATAACATTGTACAAATCTTGAAATAGATAATTTATCAAAATTAAACTCTTACCTACACACAGATGATATTTCTTCAGGTTTGGGTGGATCAGGAGCAACAACAAAACCAAATGTATCTCTCCAATTAGCAGGATTGTCATGGTACAAGTTATAGTTAGAATAATACGAAACTTTTTTCTTTATATCCCGAGAGTAGAACTCTTTCCTTACCTTAGTGTCTTGTTCATGAAATCTACGAATTCCATCAATCATCTCATCCAACACACTGATAGGAATTCCATGATTAATCACCTGGAAAAATCCCCAGTCATGGCATGCACTTCGAACCTTGCCAATTACTTCTGAATGCAGAGCAGGATAGGAGTGGATATTTTGGAGGTCTATGATGGGGATACCGAACTTAGAGTCACTGACTGAGGTTTCAATGATATCCAACCTGCCAGAATGGAACATGCGAGGGATCTTTGTCAATCCAGACTCTACAAGACCTTTAACACCAGCTTTTGAATCATCAAAGGCTTTCACTTCAGCCTTCCTGTCATAAGTGGAATCCATACTTTCCTCTAACTGGTTTGTGTTTTTGAACACCATAGTCATTAGCAGAATATCAATGGCTACCTCGAACACAAATTTTTGTATTAAAGCAGAGCGTGGGATTATATAATTAGATCCAAATGGAAGCCAATGAGGGAAAAAATCATATGATTGAACCTATATGAATGTGACTGCTATGCATATTCCACACGCAACCAACAAAGTAAAAGCAAGACGTCTTTTTCAATTTTGCTGAAAGGGACACGAAAGACATGACACTTTTGTCCTCTTGTCGGAGTGTTGTAGATCTCTAATTGTTGGCCTATACGAACCGAGCTAAGTAAAACATCCCGGTCTAGACTACACCAAGATATTATTCCAGAACAGTTGTCCAAGCCAATACGTTCTCAGAGGAAAGTTGTTAGTATTCTTATTAATTGCAGATACCTATATAATATCCCAATTTTTCGTAAATAAATTTAAAAAGTTTTTTAGTAAAAAAATAAATAAATAAATAAATATAGAGCAAATAATAGACTAAGTACCCTAAGTATAAATAACTATGTTAAATCAGGTGCTTCCTCTTCCTCTGATTTTCGTTTTTCTTTTTTCTCCACTCAAAATCCTTTCTTTTCCCGCAGTCCACCAAATCTATTTTACAAAAACGATGATCTTGGACTCGCACACCGTTGGATCGTCGGGAAATTTGAGCACCACGTTCCTAATCCGATTTCGAACATTTTCACCGTTTGAAATTTCAATATCATGTTTTAGCTGAGAGAAATACCTTTCGCATTATAGCTTTTTTCTTTCCCACAAAAACCCAAAACGGTTTCAGTAAAACTAAGATCCCGATTTCGTTAACCGTTGGATTTTCATGAAATTTTGATATGTGGTTCTTGGTTCAGTTACGAACACCTTCACCGTTGGGATTTGTGAGATAATAAACACGTAGAGAGAAAAAGGAATCGCACCAAGACAGTACAAGCGGAGGCTTCAATCCCTCCTTTGTCTCTCTGACGTTTAGGAACTCTATCGGAATAATTAGAGAAAAAAATGAGAGGAATCTCAGGGAACCACTAGAGATGCTGCTATCGCTGACTGAAGACACGTGAGCCCGCTTAGAGGTAAGGGATGAGTTATTCACAATTGGTGATTAGTGAGAACATGTGTATGGATCCTTAGAGATATCAATTGGAATGAGTTTTGGGGTATTTTTGCAATTTTTCATTTTATCCTTTTAATTATTACAGTGAATTATATATGTTTGATGAATCAGTTGATGTCCCAACGAGAAATTGCTATGAAATTGATGTGTTTTTGTGTTGAGTGTGAATCCCTTAGAAAAATTAAGCTCTTTTTATTAACGTAAATTATATTTAAATAATATTATTCAATGACTTATTTTATATAAATTATTATCTTGTTCTAATTTTTCTACGACGATGATCAACATGTTATGTGTATATAATTATTGTAATACTAGAATAATAAATTAAAGAAAATTGTAAGGTTAATGTCTAGTGGTAATATCTTTTGATGTAATATTAAATTAATTGTTATAGAAATCCTTTGATTAAAAATAATGTAGTTTAATGTACTATATACATATACATATATATGTTTTGTATCATGCAAATATTATTATTGTGTGATGCGTACATGATTTATAAGGTGTAATAAGTTATTATAATGGTATTATAATATTGTAGTGAAGATTGAGTAGTACAAAGTTGAATGTGTTAATTTGTGATATACATGTAAAAATGAGATGGGTGATGTGATATTATGAGATGTTAAAATGTGGGCATGATATTTGATTGTGAATAAGTGTGTGTATTTGACACTTGATGTGACAATAATTATATTGTGAGCTATGAATTATACAATAACCTGACTAGTGTTAGCTTGAGAAAAGCGTTGATGCGCAGTGTTTAAGAGAAAATATAGGTTTCCTATTCAGGAACCAGCGTTAAATTGTAGCGCAATGTGTTAAACGTGTTCGAAACACGAGTGTGAGGTCGTGTGTATTGTATAATTCATGAGCAGTGCTTATAATAAATGAAATATGTGATGAATTGTGGAATAATATGTTGTCTTGAGATTATAATATTGTTATTGAGATTGAGTAAAAGTGTAAAGTAGAACAAGTGTTGAATTGTGAGACATGTGAAAACATGTGATGGTGGATTGTGACATTACGAGATGTAAAATTGTGAATGAGTTTTTGGTTGTGAATAAGTGTGTGATTAACTCTTGATGTGACATTATTTGTGTTGTAAGCTGTGAATTGTACAATAACTCGACCAGTGTTATCTTGAGAAAAGTGTAAATGCGCAGTGTTAAAGAGAAAAATGTAGATTTCCTATTTAGGAACCAGTGTTAAAGAGAAAGTGTAGGTTTCCTATCTAGGAACCAGTGTTAAATTGTAGCACAATATGTTGTACGTGTTTAAAACACGAGTGTGAGGTCGTGGGTATTGTATAATTCACAAGCAGTGTCTGTATGCTAAAATGATTTTAGGGGTTGGACCTGAATCAGGAGGGAGAGGCCCTGACAAACTCTTCGGAGTGTAGGCCTTGGGGGTCACTGGGTTTGAGTGCTCCTTTAAGCCTATGCTGATTCCATATGATTGGAGCATTCTCGCAAAACATCGTGACCCTGACTGGTCTCCCTATGATCTTACTTAATGAATGAAAGTGACCTGACAAACCCATTGTGTGGTGTGTCGTGTTATGTACTCCTAAGTGCCCCAGGGTGGTTTTTCACTGACATGGTACCACATTGCATATAGGCTTCAGTCTTAGCATAACTGTCTCATGAAATTGAGGTGTCATTATGTCTTGATTAGAGCGTGTGATTCTTGTGTAATGTGATTGATGGATGAAAAGTGAACTTTGAATGACAAAGTGGTGGAATTACGTGAATTACGTGTAAGTAAGTTTTATTTGGTTATATGATGTATATATCTAGTTGTCTTGTTTATCTATTAGTTAGGAATGTGATAACTCACTCCCGGTTTGCTGTTTGTGTTTGGATCCTGTGATGATCTTGAACTTTGTGTTCGGGAGAGCATACGACTAGGTGAACTGCTTTATGGAATATTGTGTTGAAGGACGTCGGGACACAACGCTATGATAAGATGTGACATTGGGATATAAGTTTTTATGTTAATTTTATGATGTTAGTATATTTTATTTCACCTCACTGATTTAACAAAATATTTTTGTAAATTTTGACGGCCTTATTTTGAGCCGAATATGTTTTTAATGAGTTTTATTTGGTAATTGAAGTGAATGTGAACCTTTTACCCATGTGATTTTGTTTACCAATATATTATATTTATTTATATATATGTCGGGTAGAGGGTGTCACACCCTGCAAAGGAATAACATTATGTTTCTCAGTTAGTTAAATGACTTTAACTTCTTGTTGTAAATAACTTTAGTCGTTGTCGTTCCTTTCCCGAGATACTTCCCGAGAAGTGGTCTTCCCGACTATGTTTAACATCTCATGAGGCAATTGGGTTGCCCTTAGTATACGTGTCAAGTCATTACCGCAACATTTTGTTTCTCAATGCTTAACCAACCGATGATTACATGAGGCTTGAGGTAGTTACTCATGATTTAAAAATTCAAATCTTGTCTGCTGACTTGGACCGGGTATAAATACCCTCTCCCCTTTTTTGCTTCTTCTTCGTGATTTTTTTTGCGCCTACTGTGTGCTATCTAACAACCCTAGCCTTTCCAAACAATTTCCTTCACCCAAAGTCGTTTCCTTTCATCCCTTATACTTTTTAAAGCTTTTCATTTTGTTTTGCTTTCTGCATTTTTAGATTATTGGCGATGGTTCATTTTAAAAGGACTACAGAAAGGTCAATGCACAATGGTCATGGGCCCTCCATCGCTGCTAATGTCAGTGGTACTGAGATGCTGCCGGGAAGTAGTCGCTGGTAGTTCCCCGACCTCCCACAACGAACACTTCGCTTCGGGATGAGGATCTTTGACAATATAGATGGTTCTACAATGTTGTCGGTTCAACCCTGAGGCTCCAAGAAGGTTTATACCAAGGGTAGTTCAAGGTTGAAGGAAGGACAAAAGAGGCAAATGATACTTTGGTGGCCATTTGCTTCATGATGTCGCAAGATCCTTAGAAAGAGAGGTTCCTGAGGATCTCATTCGGTTTATTAAGGACCAATTAGTGGATATCAAGATGTATCCTTCAAAAGAAGAAATCCTAGAGGCAGCTCATGGTTCCATGGAGTTTCTCGAATACATCCAGCCCCTATCTTTTAGTGATCGTCCAATGGAAAGAAGGGAAAGAAGCAAAAAAATAATGCTGTCGGGAAATTTTTCAAAAAGGTCAAGTCGGCTTAAGTGCTATTGGTGCAAATAAAGTCTCCGGAAATTTTGTTGAAGAGTATGCTATGGCAACTCATCAATTTTCTTCATATTGTGAGTCTAAGAGTATGATGATTCGTACACTTCTTTTGACAATGACATCGATGACGACTTGGGGAGAAATGCGAGAAACATCGTAAAGTCTCCTCAAATACTCCACTTCCCAATCATTCTTGAAGGTATCTATGTGAATAAAGTTAATAAATATTTGTTTTATAATTTAAAATTTATAAAAATATATTATTTATGTTAATTTTATTTTTATAAAATAAAATATTTATTTTAAAATATGTTACATAAAATTAGAATTTTTATTTTTTAAAGATTTTTTTAATGGGTTAATTTGCTTTGTTATGTTTGATTTTTTGTTTTGTTTTGCATGTTCGTGTCTATCATTAGTAGTTTTACTTTGAATTCTTTGTGTTATTTTCTAACTGTCTTAGAGAGAACATTCATTTTCTTCTTGCATAGTCTTTTTTGCAGTAGCATTATGTTTTATCAAAATGTCCATCATGTATATGATTAAGTTCCTTTCTAGTAAGCCTGAAAAATTTATGGGTGAAAATGCAAAGTATTATGCTCCATTAAAAATGTTTTTATTATATTATTTCATTTCTTTAAATTTTAAATTAGTGGAATATGTTGGAAAATATTTTCTTATAATTTAAAATTTAAAATTAAAATATATTTTCTTCATTAGTTATGTTTTTTAAAGATAAAATGCTTTTAGAATTAGTTTCTGGGAAAAACACTACTTCTATTCTTATATGTTATGATGCTATCTTTTAGTTGATCAATTTCCTTTGTGAACATTACAAGTCTTTGACATTTAGAAGTTTGTTGTTCGATTTTTATTTTTTGTTTTTCTAACGTTATTGCTGTAAGTATTTTGATGCTACATGTTAGTGACTAGTTGCCTCTATATATGTAGCTCCTTGCTAAAAAAAAACACGTGAAAGTACGAAACACAAAGCAATAAAATAAACACAACTCAAACAATAGATATTTTACGTATCTATTTACAAAATTATCCTATTATTTAAAATATAATTTGGGAGTATGACACATGTGTTAGGAGAAGATCAAGTGAAGCTAGAGTTATTTTCAAGGAATTTTCTTGTTTTAAATGGAGTCTATCACATTTTTTATATTAGAAAAAAATTTAATAAGTACTCCTTTGTTAGAGTTGTTTTTGAGTCCAATAGAGTTGTTATTACTAAACATGTTGTTTTTATTGGTAAAGGCTACATTTGTGATGGCCTCTTTCTATTAATGAAATTAGTATTTCTTCTTTTGTTGCAAATGTTGAATGTTTTGATATGTGGCATGCTAGACTTGAACATGTGAATTTTAATTCTATCAAAATAATGATCTCTCTTAATCTTATTCATAAATTTTCTATTGATTTAAAACAAACATGTGAAACATTCATTCAAGAAAAGCAACCTAGAAAGGGTTTTAATACATGTATTGAAAGAGAAACTGACTTGCTTGAATTGGTTCATAGTGATATATGTGATAGTAATGATTTCTCCAAATATTGCTAAGTGTATTTAGTTAATCACAAAAGTGAGTTGTTTGATAAGTTCAAAGTATAAAACAAAAGTAGAAAATCAATTAGAAAGAAAAATTAAGATTCTACATTATGACTGAGGTGGAGAATACACATCTTTAGACATGAGTAATTTTTGTGAAATGCATGATATTATTCATGAAATGACACCTCCGTACGCTCCTCAATCTAATGGTATTATGGAAAGAAAGGATCGTACCTTGCTTGATATGGTGAATGCTATGCTTGTAAGTTCTGGTTTGCCAAAAAATATGTGGGGTGAAGCTTTATATTTTGCATATCATATTCTTAATAGGGTACCTTATAAATTTTTTGGAAAAACCCCTTATCAGCTATGGAGGAATAGAGAAGCAAATATGAAATATCTTAAAATGTGGGGGTGTCTTGCAAAGGTTAGCATCTTTGTTAATAAGAAAAGAAAAATTGGACCAAAAATTGTTGATTGTGTTTTTGTTGGATATTCTTTGTATAGTAATACTTAAAGATTCTTGGTTATTAATTCAAAAGTGTCTGAAATTTCTAATGATACTATTATGGAATCTAGAGATGCCACTTTCTTTGAAAATGTTTTTCCTTTGAAAAATAAATTGTCTAAACCTATTTGTGATACTTCTTGTTCTAATTTATCATCTTGTAGTAATGCTAATAAGAACGTTGGTTTTGAACCTACGAGGAGTAAATGATCTAAAAAAGTTAAGGATTTTGGTTTTAAATTTTGTTATTTTCTACTTGAAAATGATTCTAAAACTTATGGTGAGGTCATAAGGTCTATTGATGCACCTTTTTGGAAATAAGCTATTAATGATGAAATAAGTTCTCTTAAAACTAATAAGACTTGGTTTCTAAGTGATCTCCCCCCTAGTTGTAAGTTGGTATTTATTAATTCGTTGACAAATGTATCAATTCGTCTTAAGTAGTAAAATACTCGGAAGTACAAGTGTTGAATCCACATGGACTTTGGTTGTACTTAAAGTGATGCAAACCCAATTTTTAAGCGATTAAAAGAAGTAGAAGAGATAACGAATTGTAAGTGTGAAATTTGAGGGTAAAAGGAAAAGAAAAGAAAGCAAGAAAAATAAACAATAGTTTAAATGCAGAAAGATGAATTCATAATGCAAATATGTTGGGGCCTAGCATGCCAAAACTACTTGTGATGCAATGTTAATGATTTTCTCTATCTAATGAGATTCTGTTTCCACCCACATATACTAAGATACTCTATCTTTGGTTTCCTGCATGAAAAGCCTAATTTATTTATTCTTTTCTCCCAAATTTCTTTGCAAAGATAAAAATAATAAATCACATTAAGATTAGAGATGCATGAAATAGGATAAACAAATATCATTTTATTTCTAGCAATGATTTCATTTAGATACTCTTCCCCAGTTCTTTAGAAAATAACCAATTTTCAATGTATTATCCCCTAAACACTATATGGATTATCAGACCAAAATAAATAGAGAAGCACAAAGAAGAGTAATAGAAACAAGATTGCATTAAATATATAATAAGAAAGAGTTACATTACAAGAGTTGGCCTACCAGACTACCATCAATGGGGCTTTAGCCTCTCATGGGCCTACCAGACTACCAACAATGGGGCTTTAGCCTCTTATTGCCATAAGAGGCTTTACACTTCAGGGGCTAATATGGATGGAAGAAGGGACATGATGGATAAAAGAAGGGATGGGAATAATGACTATAGAAAGAGGGTTTCCCCTATTTGAGATACCGAGGCTTAAGATGTATTCATTAGAAAGCTCTGAGTCTCGGTGTGTCTTTCCTTTCTGCGGCCTACTCCTTTTATAGGCCCAAGGTAGCTTACTTTCCACGCTGACTTCATGCTGAGCCCACACTCCTGGGCTTAGCGAGAATGGCAGTTTAATCACGCGCTTGGTGCAAAGTTTGCACTAAGCGTGACCTTGGGCTTTCTCATGGACCTTCTTCACACTAAGCATGAGCTGGCCACTCTGCGAGTATGCACGCTGAGCCGGTCTTGTGCGCTAAGCAAGCTATCCAAATTTCCAACTTTTCTTCAAGGCTTTTTCTTCCAGTTTTGTATCAATTTTCCTCCAAGGCACTTTAAATTTTCTTCTTTTGACTTTTGCTGATAAAAAATTGCAATGATATTAATTTCTTTATTATTTCATTAAAAACAACAGTAAAGTGAAGAAATTGTACTCATTCTTAGACAAAATTGACTATCAATTTAACTTAAATTTCACAATTATAAGTATTCCGAAAGAAACTAAGAACTAATGGATCTATAGAAATATTTGAGGCAAGACTTGTTGTGATTGGTTGTAACCAAGTAGAAGGTGTAGATTTCTTTGATACGCATTCTCCTGTTTCTAAAGTTACTACTATTAGAGTTTTAATTGCACTTGCTTATGTTTTTAATTTAGAAATTCATCAAATGGATGTAAAAACTGCTTTTTTAAATGGTGAATTAGAAGAAGGAATTTATATGAGCCAATTGTCATACCCTAATTTCTTCCGGGGACCATTGTTTCATGGCATGTAACCTTTGTTTGATCGCTTCGAGGTACTTAGCACCCTTTGTTTCACAATACGTGAAGTTCCGATACATGCCGGAAATCAAAAGGAAGCATCGTTACGCAATCCGTGAAATGCCGTAACCACGTTGGAAACCAAAAAGAGGTAAAATAATAATATAATAATAAAAAAATATCTTTTAGTAAAATAAACCAAAAAAGAAATCGGACGTTTCTCTTTGGGATTTCTCTTTCTTAATTGAATTGACTAATAACTAAAGTGAAACTAAGGCTAAAATCAACTCGCAAAGTCAAGCTCGTCCGCGAAAAATCACTAAAAAGGAATTTTTTAGATTCAATACCTCAGTTTTTCTTACCAAGTAAAAAGGATCTTTTTTAAGGTCCAACGCCTTAAAATGACCACCTTCCAAGTAAAAAGAATCGCTTGATACACCCTTAAGAAAGAACTACGTAGGTCTGATTTCCTCTTCGATGGAGGGTACGTAGGAGCAAGAGCCCCGATTTTGTCGACCTCAAAAATAAAAAAGAAATAAAAGTTTAGGTACACAATTTCACACAATCCTAATTTAAGGCTGTTGTCCTTTGGGACAAACGTGAGAGGTGCTAATACCTTCCTCAAACGTAAATATAACTCCCGAATCTAGAATATTCTTCATGATCGGTTTCCTTCGGTTTTTCTGACGTTTTCCACAAATAAACGCTGGTGGCGACTCCGCGCATTTTCCTCCTTTGGAAGACGCACTCGTGAGCCCCGCCTCGCTCGCCTGCAAAGGTTAGGTTGCGACAGTTGGCGACTCCACTGGGGAATGTTTTTGTGAGTTAGGCCTATTTTAGGAAAGTGTGGAATTGTGAAACTTTGTGTGTGCATTTTTTTGAACTGTGGAAATATAATAAATGTTGTCTTTTCCACATTTTTACACTGCATTCTAAGCACCCACGGGTTTGAGTAAAAAAGGGGCCCTATACCCGGGTTCATGGGAATTTAAGGAGTGGAGGTGAATCTATGGTCATGCTAGGTCTCCGACTTGCTTGATAATAGTAAAACCTCGTCTAGAGCTTTCTCTCTTTATAATGTGTTGTCGCTGGTATTCCATACCGCCGCAATATTATTATCTCGAGTGATGATACCTCTAGAAAACAACCATGTGAGATATGGATCGCTGGGAGTAGTTATTAGAGACCCCTAGATATTATCCTATAGGTCCCTAAAATAGGGGCACGAAGCGAACATGCTGCGTGCCTTTTAAACACTGTCATGCATATAACCTAAAGGTCATGTACGCCTTTGTTGTATGTGTAGATGCAATCGCCTTTGGTGTTTTGATGATGATCATGATGATATGATGCAATTGATGCAAATGGGCTTTTCAAGATTAAATTCAAGACAATACTTCAAGATTACAAGTCACAACATCAAGATGATCACTAGTATATTAGGAAGGGAATTCCTAATTGAATTAGCAAAAGGTTTGGCCAAGTAATTTAAATTAAAATGTGTTTTTCAAAGGATTTACTCTCTGGTAATCGATTACCAGAGGACGTAATCGATTACCAGTGGCCAAATATGTTTTACAACAGCTACTAAAATTTGAATTTAAATTTTAGACTGTGTAATCGATTACACAATTTTGGTAATCGATTACCAGCAGTTAATAAACGTTCTAATTCAAATTTTAAAAGCTGTAATCGATTACACAATTCCTGTAATCGATTACCAGACAAGATTTTCAGAAAAATCTTTCTAAGAGTCACAACTTCTCAAAGGGTTTTTTCATGACCACCAATGGTCTATATATATGTGACTTATAACACGAATTTGCAGAGAGTTTTTCAGAACAAAAATGTTTATCCTCTCAAAGAGCAAAATCATTTTTTCCTCTTAAGAATTCCTTGGCCAATTCAATTGCAATTCATTAAGGAACTATTTGAGTGCTAAATCTGTAAAATCTATCTCTTTCTAGAGAGATTCATTCTTCTTCTCCTTCTAATTTGTTAAGGGATTAAGAGACCGAGAGTCTCTTGTTGTAAAGGAATTCTAAACACAAAGGAAGGGTTGTCCTTGTGTGTTTAGAACTTGTAAAAGGAATTTATAAGATAGTAGAACTCTCAAGCGGGTTGCTTGGGGACTGGACGTAGGCACAAGGGTGTGGCCGAACCAGTATAAATCTGAGTTTGCACTTTCTCTTCCCTTAAACTCCTTTGTTTATTATTGCTTTATATTCATATTCAAATTGTTTTTATTTGAATTAATATTTAAGAAGTTCATTGTTAAGGGAATTTATAACTTGAATAGAAAGTGAAATAGATTTTTAATTGGGGAAGTAGTTTGGAATATCTTAATTCAACCCCCCTTCTTAAGATATCTGTGGCCACTTGTCTAACAAGTGGTATCAGAGCTTCATTCTTGTATAAAGTTTAGAAGCTTCAAGAAAAAAGATGGCCTCAACAAACTCCTTATTTCCAGAAGGGAATTCTATCAATAGACCTCCAATCTTTAATGGAGAGGGTTACCATTACTGGAAAACCCGAATGCAAATTTTTATTGAGGCAATAGACCTAAATATTTGGGAAGCCATAGAAATAGGGCCTTATATACCCACCACAGTAGAAAGAATTACAATAGATGGCAGTTCATCAAGTGAAAGTATAACTATAGAAAAACCTAGAGATAGATGGTCTGAAGAGGATAGAAAACGAGTACAATACAATTTAAAAGCCAAAAACATAATAACATCTGCCCTGGGAATGGATGAATATTTCAGGATTTCAAATTGTAAGAGTGCTAAGGAAATGTGGGACACTCTTCGATTAACACATGAAGGAACTACAGATGTTAAAAGATCTAGGATAAATGCACTAACTCCCCAGTGGAGTCGCCAACTGTCGCAACCTACCCTTCGGCGGGAGGGCGACGCGAGACTCGCGGGATGCGTGTTCCACGAAAGGAATACGCGCGGAGTCGCCACCAACGTTTATTTGAGGAAAACGTCGGAAAAACCGGAAAAGACGCGATCTACGAACTTTTAAGTGAAAGGTTCGGGAGTTGTATTTACGCACGGGGAAGGTATTAGCACCCCACACGTCCGTCACAAGGGACGACAGCCTTTAATCGAATGTGCAAACATGACTTTGATTTTTACGTTCCCTTTTATGTCCTTATATCCTTTATACCCTTTTTATATTTTTCTCTTTTTGTGGTCGACAAGGGTGTTTCCCTTTGCTCCTACGTATTCCTCAATTTGCGATGAGGAAATCAGACCTACGTAGTTCTTTCGGAACAAAGTGTTTGGTTAAGTTGTTTTTGTCTTTTTTTGCAAAATATGTTTTTTATTGAACAAAAGGTCATTTAAGGTGTTGAACCATTAAACGGTCTTTTGATTTTGAAAGGAGAGAAACGTTAAGGCATTGGACCATTAACGATCTCTTGTTTTTGAAAGGAGAGAAACGTTTAAGGCATTGGACCATTAACGATCTCTTTTTTTTGAAAGGAGAGAAACGTTAAGGCATTGGACCATTAACGATCTCTTGGGGTGGTCGACAAAAGCGGGGCTTTTGCTCCTACGTATCCTCAATGAGGAACTCAGACCTACGTAGTTCTTTCTTATCAAGTGATTCTTTTTGATTTTAAGAGGTGATCATTTTAAGGCGTTGGACCTTAAAAATGATCCATTTTACTTAGTGAAAAATTGAAATGACGAACTTCAAAAGCCTATTTTTGTGGACGAGCTTGACTAGGCGAGTTGATTTTAGCCTTAGTTTCACTTTAGTTATTAATCAATTCGGTTAAGAATGAGAAATCCCAAAGAGAAAACGTCCGATTGATTTTCCGCTTTATTTTACTAAAAGATGTCTTTTTGATTATTATATTATTTTTTACCTCTTTTTGATTTCCAACGTGGTTACGGCACGACCGAACAGTCGGAATTTATTTTAACCGAAGTTAATGGATAATACAATTCAAACATTCGGTGGAAATTTATTTTATTTTTAAGTTAAGTGAGAAATGACTTAAGTAAAATGGCTTAAGCACGTCAACAGGGGGTATAAAAAGTAAACAAATCGAGAATAAAAATGCACGAAACACAATGTGGACCACTACGGGTACATAGAATGAATCGAAAAGCTTGGTTCGAGGTACTTACCCGTTGAAGATCGAAGAACGATGAAGAACGAATGAAGAACGTCGAAGAACGGTTGAAACCTTTGCGAAATTCTTCACGGAAAACGTTACGGAAACGTTTCGGAAGCGCCTCGGCTTAGATTTTCTTCACGGAAACAATTTTTCCAAGCAAATTCGAAAGAGAGAGAAGTGCCTAAGGGGCTGGACCCCTTTCTTCTTCACTTCCTCCCCTATTTATAGCAAAATAGGGGAGGTGGTTGCCGCCCAGCTCGCCCAGGCGAGCTCAGCTCGCCCAGGCGAGCAGGGTTGCTTCCTCCAGAAGCAACCGCCTTCTGGAGGAATCTTCTGGAGGGCCCAAATGGGCCTGGGTGCTATTTGCACCCCCATTTTTACTAAGTACACCCCCCTCTGCTATTTTTTGGTGATTCTTTTTTCGTAAAGTTACGGAAACTTACGAATTTCGTAACGATACTTGTTTTCTTTCCGTAATGTTACGGAACCTTGCGGATTACATAATCATCCCCTTTTTGACTTACGGAATGTTACGGAACCTCACTTAATTATGCAACGATGCTTCCATTTGATTTCCGGTGTGTCACGGAAACTTACGGATTGTGCATCAATATTTTTTTGGTTTTTCGGCATGTCCTGGAATTTCACAAATTGCCTAATGATGGGTGCCAAGCACCTCACGAGGACCAAAGAATGGTCGCACGTCATCGAGCAAAGGTCCCCGGACGAAATTAGGGTATGACAGTTGCCCCTCTTTACTTGTCTTTTATTGGAGATAAAAGGAAAGTAAAGATAAGACACTAATTTCGTTCCTCTCGATTTGGCGAGAGTCGCGGGGGACCATAAAATCTCCACATGCAAATGACTTGTTGTTCCCAAAATTTCACAAATTGCCTAATGATGGGTGCCAAGCACCTCACAAGGACCAAAGAATGGTCGCTTGTCATCAAGCAAAGGTCCCAAAAATCAGTGTATGACACTAATTTCGTTCCTCTCGGTTGACGAGAGTCGCGGGTGACCGTGACTTGTCGTTCCTAGGATTTCACAGATTGCCTAATGATGGATGCCAAGCATCTCACAAGGACCAAAGAATGGTCTCATGTCATCAAGCAAAGGTCCCCAAAAATCCGTGTATGACACTAATTTCGCTCCTCTCGGTTGACGAGAGTCGCGGGCGACCATGAAATTTCCGCATGTAAATGACTTTGTTGTTCCCGGAGGAACAAAAGGTGCAGAAGACTGTGTCAGCCCCTGCATGCTATCAAGCGTTCTGTCTTACAGATAGCAAAAGAATGGGTGCGAATAACCATAAGGTATCTCCGCGTATCATGGGTGCAGAATGACCAAACTTGGTCTCTGCTTGTCATCGGGCCCGCCGCCTCTGGATGACAAAAGGGTGCGAATAACCATAAGGTATCTCCGCGTATCATGGGTGCAGAATGACCAAACTTGGTCTCTGCTTGTCATCGGGGCCCGCCGCCTCTGGAAGACAAAAGGGTGCGAATAACCATAAGGTATCTCCGCGTATCATGGGTGCAGAATGACCAAACTTGGTCTCTGCTTGTCATCGGGCCCGCCGCCTCTGGATGACAAAAGGGTGCGAATAACCATAAGGTATCTCCGCGTATCATGGGTGCAGAATGACCAAACTTGGTCTCTGCTTGTCATCGGGCCCGCCGCCTCTGGATGACAAAAGGGTGCGGATAACCATAAGGTATCTCCGCGTATCATGGGTGCAGAATGACCAAACTTGGTCTCTGCTTGTCATCGGGCCCGCCGCCTCTGGATGACAAAAGGGTGCGGATAACCATAAGGTGTCTCCGCGGGCTACCAGCTCTTGAGTCATGGCGACAAAAGGCGGTGTGGTCGACAAAAGCGAGGCTCTTGCTCCTACGTATCCCCCAATGAGGAACTCAGACCTACGTAGTTCTGGATAACAAAAGGTGGTGTGGTCGACAAAAGCGAGGCTCTTGCTCCTACGTATCCTCCCATGAGGAACTCAGACCTACGTAGTTCTGGATAACTTGTGAGACTTGAAAAAGTCTCGGTGTTTTCTTCGCTTAAAATGCAAACATGCTTTAGTAAAGAGATAAATATTCCAACTGATTAGAGCAGCATACGCTTTTTTTTTTGAGTGGAAAACAATGCGTTTACCGGGGAAGGAGAGTCTGCTGATGAAATCCCCCATAACCATAAATGAGATTTTGGATGTTAGCATTTCGTTTCTAAATGAACATTTAGAGGAAACACTGGGTTCGATAAAATAGAAGAAAATCACTCAAAGTGTATCAATCTCGCACAGGTAAGTGTTTCATCCTAATTCCGGACCATAGATATGTCATGACTTGACTTTGCAAATTATTTCCTATCAAATCAAAAATCACATGCGTGATCATGGATCAATAGGGCTTCCCTTGGGAATGGGTTCTTTTGGGGAGTTTTTCGGCTTTTGTGTGTTTTTGGCTTTTGATTTTTCTGGTTTTTTCTTTTTCTGTTTTTTTTTTTGTTTAGTGCGGGGCGAGAAAAAAAAGGTCGCTAGCGCACGGGATTTTGGTTGGTAATCAAAGGGGGAAGACTATTTTAGGTCGTGGTTCCCTTTCCTTCTTTTTTCGTTCATTTGGTGACAATTCTGTATTGTTCAGATATTGTCCGGTCCAAAGACCTCTCTGCATATTTCGTCTAGTTTCTTTGATCAAGAACTTTCTTTCCTTCCCTTTTTTACTTTCTCCCATTCTTTGGTTGGGAATTTTCTTTCTTTTCTTTTTGCTTTCTCCCACTCTTTGATTGGGAATTTCCTTTCTTTTCTTTTTGCTTTCTCCCACTCTTTGATTGGGAATTTCCTTTCCTTCCTTTTTTGCTTTCTCTTTGATTGGAAATTTCCTTTCTTTCTTTTTTTTTTTTTTTTTTGCTTCCGAGGGTAAGGTTTATGGTGAGTCAGGATTTTGGCTCAAGGCTTGTAGAATGGCTAGACATGATACATGTCAGGGTTTGGTTTGGTTCAAGGATAAAAAGGGATGCCCCACATTATTTCCATGACACAAATGCAAAAATGATGATTTGGAAACTTTATGCAAAACTGGTCAACCACAGAAAAAAATAGCAGAGGGGGGTGTACTTAGTAAAAATGGGGGTGCAAATAGCACCCAGGCCCATTTGGGCCCTCCAGAAGATTCCTCCAGAAGGCGGTTGCTTCTGGAGGAAGCAACCCTGCTCGCCTGGGCGAGCTGAGCTCGCCTGGGCGAGCTGGGCGGCAACCACCTCCCCTATTTTGCTATAAATAGGGGAGGAATGCAAGAAGAAAAGGGTCCAGCCCCTTAGACACTTCTCTCTCTTTCGAATTTGCTTGGAAAAATTGTTTCCGTGAAGAAAATCTAAGCCGAGGCGCTTCCGAAACGTTTCCGTAACGTTTTCCGTGAGGAATCTCGCAAAGCTTTCAACCGTTCTTCGACGTTCTTCATTCGTTCTTCATCGTTCTTCGATCTTCAACGGGTAAGTACCTCGAACCAAGCTTTTCGATTCATTCTATGTGCCCGTAGTGGTCCACATTGTGTTTCGTGCATTTTTATTCTCGTTTTGTTTACTTTTTATATCCCCTGTTGACGTGCTTAAGCCATTTTACTTAAGTCATTTCTCGCTTAACTTAAAAATAAAATAAAATTCCACCGAACGTTTGAATTGCATTATCCATTAACTTCGGTCAAAATAAATTCCGACCGTTCGGTCATGCCGTAACCACGTTGGAAATCAAAAAAGAGGTAAAAATAATATAATAATCAAAAAAACATCTTTTAGTAAAATAAAGCGGAAAATCAATCGGACGTTTTCTCTTTGGGATTTCTCATTCTTAATCGAATTGATTAATAACTAAAGTGAAACTAAGGCTAAAATCAACTCGCCTAGTCAAGCTCGTCCACAAAAATAGGCTTTTGAAGTTTGCCATTTCAATTTCTCACTAAGTAAAATGGGTCATTTCTAAGGTCCAATGCCTTAAGATGATCACCTCTTAAGCAAAAAGAGAATCACTTGATAAGAAAGAACTACGTAGGTCTGAGTTCCTCATTGAGGATACGTAGGAGCAAAAGCCCCGCTTTTGTCGACCACCCCAAGAGATCGTTAATGGTCCAACGCCTTAACGTTCCTCTCCTTTCAAAATCAAAAGACCGTTTAATGGTCCAACACCTCAAATGACCTTTTTGTTCAATCAAAATATATTTTGCAAAAAAGACAAAAAACAAACTTAAACCAAACACTTTGTTCCGAAAGAACTACGTAGGTCTGATTTCCTCATCGCAAATTGAGGAATACGTAGGAGCAAAGGGAAACACCCTTGTCGACCACAAAAAGAGAAAAATATAAAAAGGGTATAAAGGATATAAGGACATAAAAGGGAACTAAAAATCAAAAGTCATGTTTGCACATTCGATTAAAGGCTGCCGTCCCTTGGGACGGACGTATGGGGTGCTAACACCTTCCCCGTGCGTAAATACAACTCCCGAACCTTTCACTTAAAAGTTCGTAGATCGCGTCTTTTCCGGTTTTTCCGACGTTTTCCTCAAATAAACGTTGGTGGCGACTCCGCGCGTATTCCTTTCGTGGAACACGCATCCCGCGAGTCACGCGTCGCCCTCCCGCCGAAGGGTAGGTTGCGACAGTTGGCGACTCCACTGGGGACTGTTTTTAGAGAGTTAGGCCATTTAATTTTGTGCAATGTTTTACCGTGACTTACCCCTTTGTTGGTTTCCTTTCATTATGTTCTTGTGTATATAAACTCTTTGTTGCTTTTAGTGCATTTTAAAATGTATGCATGAAGTAAATATTTATTCATTTGATGCACACAAACACCAACACTATTTGCACACACTGTGAGTGAAAAAGGGCCCTATACCCGGGTTCATGGGAGCATAAGGAGTGGAGGTGAATCTGTGATCATGCTAGGTCTCCGACTTGCTTGATTACAGTGAACCCTCATCTAGAGCTTTTCTCTTTGAAAACCTATTGTTGCTAGTAGTCCCTACTGCTACAATATGTTCTTCGAAGAGGATGATACCTCTAGAAACCATCAAGAGAGATATAACTACCTTGGGGATTATTGCTAAAAGCCTAGTTAGTTCTCTCCCTTATAGGTCCCTTAAATAGGGGCACGAAGCAAACACGCTGCGTGCCATTTTTCACACTGCCATGCATGAGTATCATATACCCTTTTGCTTATGTTCGGTAAATATTGTCATATTGTGCACATTCCCGCATTGTGTCTTTTGCATAGGCATTGCATATGGGTTCTGTCTTGATCCCTACTGTAAACAAACCAACGGAGGGTCCGTGTCGCCTTCTTAAAAACGTGCGTTGGGGCATTTCGCTACCCCTAGACGCCGTATCTAAGAAGGGGACAAATTCCCCGGACCCCCGCATTCCTAGATTGCATCTGTGTCATATGCATTCCATCATGCATTCATCCATCCCACCCATGAGATATCGGAGTTTTGATTTGCACCAGCTTTTGTCTCACTTTAGTAAGCATGGGAACAAATCAAACCGGCAAGAGGTTCTACCAAGTCAAGGTCAAAAGCCCAGATACCACCAGCATCAAGGAATTAGGGCGGTTGATGGAACCCCTCCAAATGCAAGCCTTCCGCAAGACTTACGGAAAGATCTTAGAGTTGACCATAGCAGAAGTGTCCATAGAAGCCATTGCATCACTCACCCAATACTACGACCAGCCTTTGAGATGCTTCACATTCGGAGACTTCCAATTAGTACCAACCATTGAAGAATTTGAAGAAATTCTAGGATGTCCTCTCGGGGGAAGAAAACCATATCTTTCCCCCGGATGTCTCCCCTCCTTGAGCAGAATTGCAACTGTGGTCAAGGATTCCGCAAGAGGTTTGGACCGCATAAAACAGACTCGGAACGGCATAGCGGGCCTACCACAGAAGTACCTAGAAGACAAGGCGAGGGGTATGGCCAATCAAGGAGACTGGGTCCCGTTTATGGATGTGTTAGCTTTGCTAATTTTTGGGGTCGTCCTCTTTCCAAACGTGGATGGTTTGATAGACCTAGCAGCAATCGACGCTTTCCTTGCCTACCACCATAGTAAGGAAAGTCCGGTGGTAGCTGTCTTGGCAGATCTATTTGACACATTTGACCGAAGGTGCGAGAAGAGTAGCGCACGGATCATCTGTTGCTTACCCGCCCTCTGTGTTTGGTTGGTTTCACACTTGTTCCAACAAGACACAAGACATCCATGTCCGCTCCTGAGTCATCGCTCGTGTACTGAAAAGAGGAGAATGGATTGGGACCAGCTCTTGGCCGGGATAGGAGGTAGAACAATCAGTGGGTTCCCCCGATGGAAGGAAGGAAAAGAAGGAGTCCTTTTCTCATGTGGAAGATACCCAAACATTCCGCTGGTAGGAACGAGGGGTTGTATTAACTACAATCCCGCGCTCGCTATAAGACAACTAGGGTACCCTATGAGGGGAGCACCGACGGAAGAAAGCATGTCTCCTTTCCTTGTGAGGGATTTCGGCGCACAAAATTCCAAGACTATACAAAGAATCCATAAGGCGTGGGAAACCCCGTTAAAGAAAGATCAAGAGCTTAGAGGCATTCGTAATGGCATCATTGGTGGGTACCACGAATGGCTGAAAGTTCATATACGAGGTTTAGATTGGCTCGCCAAGTTAAAAGTCGTCAGCAAAGAGAGTTTTGAAGCATCGGAAGAGGACGAAGAAGTCCAAACTCTCAAAAGCGAGTTAGGAAAGGCAAAACTTGCCAAGGAGAAGTTCAAGTTGGCCGCTACACACGTTCGGAAGGAGTGTGCCGGGTTACGGGAAGAGAATGCAATTACTGCAAGAGCCCTTGAACAAGAGACCAAGAGGGCTCGCAAGGAAGAGTATGGCCGGAACAAATTTCGCGGAGCTCTATGGGGTAGCAATAGTGAACTCAAGTTGCGAAGGGAAGAAAGGGACCAGTCGCGAGCACATGGCATGGTTTTGAAAGAGGAGTTAGTTGCCTGTTCAAGGTCCAAAAGAAGCTTGTCTCAGCGTTTATGCGAGACGGAGACCAACATGCTAGCTATCATCGCCAAGTACCAAGAAGAGTTAGGTCTAGCCGCGGCCCACGAGCATAGGATTGCGGACGAATATGCCCAAGTATACGCGGAAAAAGAGGCTAGAGGAAGGGTGATCGACTCTTTACACCAAGAGGCAACCATGTGGATGGATCGGTTTGCTCTTACCTTGAACGGGAGTCAAGAACTTCCCCGATTGTTAGCCAAGGCCAAGGCAATGGCAGACACCTACTCCACCCCCGAAGAGATTCATGGGCTTCTCGGCTATTGTCAGCATATGATAGACTTAATGGCCCACATAATTAGAAATCGTTAGGAAACCTGTATGGTCTCTCAGACCTTGACTGGATACGACTTCTTTTTCGAAATAAAATGAGTTGGTCCCATGTTTCTACTCCAAAAAGCTTGTGCAAATCAAATCACTCCTACATTTTATCTCTAGCATGCATTGTATGTTGGTCTCGTCCTTTGTCACGGGAAGCCGGAAGGTCCATATCACCTTCTTAATTGTACACATGGGGCACTGCGCCCCCAAATGCACAAGTAAGAAGAGATAATTTTCCGGGCTCTCGTGTCCGTAAAATGCATTCATATCATGCATCGCATAAGCATCTCTTCATAACATCATAATGGACATATCCTGCATTTGTCCGTTATCATATTCCAGCCTCATATTTTGCATGAGTCATGGCATCATCATGCATATGCGTTCAACAAACTTTTTGATCTGCAAAATTGCATACCATTTGTTTTCATGTTTGCTCATCCTCGCGTTTTCCTCTACAAAACAAAAACAAAAAAGGGGGAAGCGTGAAACTTCACACTACATTCTTAGTTTCATGTGTTAGGCACCACGAGCCAACCATGTTGGGATCATAAACCCATTTCACTTAAAAACAAAATAATTGAACATGGTACCTAATGCATGGTTAACTAGGAAATGGTGTTTCTTCGGGCATCTCAATTTCATAATTACATTTTCCGTGCATAAGCTTAAAGTATGCCCGAGTCATTCATCCCTATGAGATGTAGTTGAAGTATTGGCGATCAGAATTGCCATTCCTTGGATTATAGGGTTGAACCAAGCTCATGCTTTTACAAAAAGGTTCATCAAGTCAAGTTGAAATATGGAAGTAACCGTCTTGCAAAATTGGGGCAAAAGACGAATCGAGTCACATCACTGCTTCGTCTACTGCCAAACATATTTAGGATTATTGATGTCCTTGTTACTTCCAGTTTCACCTTGACAAAGATGTCATGGACCATGTTGAAAATCTAAATTGATTCAACCCCATATCTTGCGTAAAAATTCGCCATACTTCAACTGTACATCATTCGCATGCATCCATGCTTTTCATTGGTTGCATTGCTCGTTGCATTCTTTCCTTGAAAAATAAAATAAAATGAACTTAATCATTAAAAAAAAAAAAAAAACATGCTTTACGGCGTCCTCACCGAACTTGTGCTAGAGCTAGGGTAATGAGTGAAGTAGAGGAGATACAAGAGAAGATGAAGGCCGACATGGAGGCCATGAAAGAGCAAATGGCCACAATGATGAAGGCCATGATGAGCATGAAGAAGATAATGGAAGCCAATGCGGTTGCAATTGCCGCTACCAGCGTTGTTGCTAAGGCGAACCTGATGTCCCCATCCGGCATCAACCAAATGAATCATCCAACCTCAGATATGGTAGGCAAAGATTTGGGAAGTACGGGCAGCCCCCATAATGTACAAATTCAAAACAAGCACGCCTTCCCGCCATATGGCTTGCCTCTCAACTATACGCCACCCAAAGTGGCGTACACTCCCAATAAGAATGTCAATAACTCCACTCCGATACTCATAACCTCATCAGGCACATATCTCTCAAACCATGGGGGAGACACATGAAATTCCCCACCACAATCTAGCTGACTTCGAGCCTTGGCTCGGATATGCCACTGAAGGGCAAGCAGTTGGTGGTATACCCTTTGAAAACCCTTTGGAGGGCCCTCAGTATCACCCATAATTGCACCTCTTGCATTCCACAGCGGTTAAAAACCCTCATGACTATGGCAGGAATGGGAAAGTTGGATCATCTAGAGGAAAGGCTCAGGGCCATTGAAGGAGGTGAAGATTATGCCTTTGCTAACCTAGAAGAGTTGTTCCTAATACCCAAACATGGTCATTCCCAAGTTCAAGGTGCTGGACTTTGACAAGTACAAGGGGACTACTCGCTCCAAGAACCATCTAAAGATGTACTGTCGAAAGATGGGGGCATACGCAAAAGATGAGAAACTGCTGATACATTTTTCCTGAGAAAGTCTTACTAGGACAACTGTCGCCTGGTATACTAACTTAGGAACCTTCTTGAGTCCATTCTTGGAAGGACCTAATGGTTGCCTTCATTAAGCAGTGTCAGTACAATTCTGATATGGCTTCGGATAAGATGCAACTACAAAAAGTGTGCAAAAAGGGGGGCACGAATCTTTCAAAAAAATACGCCCAAAGATGGAGAGACTTGGCAACTCAAGTAGCACCCCCAATAATAGAGAAAGAGATTATCACAATGATAGTAAACACGTGACCGGTGTTCTACTATGGAAAAAATGGTGGGTTACACACCTTCAAGTTTTACAGATTTGGTCTTCGCCAGCAAAAAGATCGAAGTGGGTCCGAAAAGAGGAAAATTTGATCATCCTACTAGGACGACTGAGAAAACTGGGGCAAATGAAGAGGGTGAGAAAGAGGGAGAAATCCATGCTGTGACTGCCATTCCTATACGGCCAAGCTTCCCACCAACCCAACAATGTCATTACTCAGCCAATAACAAACCTCCTCCTTACCCCACCACCCAGTTATCCACAAAGGCCATCCCTAAATCTACCACAAAGTCTGTCTACCGCACTTCCAATGACGAACACCACCTTTAGCACAAACCAAAAACACCAACCAAGAAGTGAATTTTGCAGCGAGAAAGCCTGTAGAATTCACCCCAATTCCAGTGTCCTATGCTGACTTGCTCCCATATCTACTTGATAATTCAATGGTAGCCATAACCCTAGCCAAGGTTCATCAACCTCCATTTCTCCGAGAATACGACTCGAACGCAACGTGTGCTTGTCACGGAGAAGCCCCGGGGCGTTCCATTGAGCATGGTAGGGCTCTGAAGCGTAAGGTGCAAGGTCTAATTGATGCGGGCTGGCTGAAATTTGAGGAGAATTGCGTGTAAATCCTGACATTGACAAGAGATGCCACACATGGGGCAATTTTGAAAGCTGTTGTTAGGTGTCCCTAATGACTCATCAGGGTTTCCAAGTTTATGCCATTATTGTAAACCACAGCTACAATGTTAAATGAAATGGATAAAGTTGATATCTTTGTCCCTCATCCTCTCACAAACGCATGTTTGCTTATTCAACTTCCATCGGAATGTGGGTGCAAGCCATTGGTCTGTTTGCTCAAGCGACCTGCGCTCCTAAGTGTTGACTTCCAACACTGTTCAATCAGAGATTACTCGTCTTGCACGTTGGTGGGGGTGCCGTAAAACAACGAGCAAAGTTCAAAACAAATAAGTTTCAAAATAAAAAATAAGTTTCAAAATAAAAAAAATAAAAAGGCATTTGATTGACTGTGTTTTCAAGTAAAAATCAAGACGTTCATGTGACCTCATTTTATCATCCTGGAAAGTTTGTCTTTTTAGAGAGAAGTGAGTTATCAAGAATAGGATGTTGGACAAATGGCCTCAGTTACCTTGAGAAGAAGAGGGGATTGAATTAAAATACGAATATTATTCCCCGATTAAACTTTCACTCTCTCTTTTCGGATTAACAATGCACATAGGGACAACCCTTCCCTTGTGTTCAAGAATCCCCTACAACAAGAGACCCACAGTCTCTTAATCCCTTTTCAGAAATAAGAAGAAGAGAAGAAGAGGTCTCTCGTAAAAGAGGTAGATTGTAAAATGAAGATCAATCAAAAATTCCTTATTGAATAAGCAAGTGGTTGACCAAGGAATCTTTTTGAGAGGATAAGACATTTCAGTTCAGAAAAACTCTTGATCTTTCGAGAGGATAAAACTGTTTGGGCAATGAAAACTCTCTTTAAAACATTTGAATGGCCATTCATAAAACATTTGAATAGATATGTCTCTTGGAAATTATTTTCTGAAAATCCCATCTGGTAATCAATTACAAGACTTACGTAATCGATTACAGGTTTTAAAAATTTGAATAAAAACATTTTTAACTACTGGTAATCGATTACCAGAGAGCAAATCTCAAATTGAAATGATAGAATTCTCTGGTCAAACCTTTTGTTTGTTTCAATTTGGAAACATTCCTAAAGATTCTAAGAGATCAAACTTGATCATATGTCTTGATTTTCTTGGATTCTAGTCTTGAATAAAACTTAGAAGCACTTGATCCTTTAGCATCATCAAGACATCAAAACATCTTGCTTCTACATAGGAGTCATTTGACTTAATCCATCAGCTGAAAAATCCTTCAACTATTTCTCGTCCTTGGAAAATTCTTTTTGCAAGAATCAACTGCTTCTTTCATTCTTCCTCACTACGAGGTCGTGAAAACAAGACAACACTTGGTACCTCTAAGCCCTACACTGGGGCAACGAAAGGCACCATGCAAAAACCTCAAGCGAACCTAGGGGCAGATTAGAAGTTCTCACCCAATAGGTTCCCTCCTACAAGGTCATGACGAAAGGCAACGATTGGTACCTCAAAGCCCTACACTGGGGCAACGAAAGGCACCATGCAAAAGCCTCAAGTTAACATAGGGGCCGATCAAAAGTTCTCACCCATCGATGTTTTCAACAAAAAAAGGGGGGACAAACCCTAGGGTTTCGATGGATTGATTAAACATCAAATGGCTCCATTGCCGTCACTCCAAAATGGTCAAGTGACTAAATCAAACAGAACACACACTCTGAGGGAGTTCCCGGAGAGATTTGCAAAAAAAGATAGGATGAGGTTGCATGAATTATCACCTCTTTCAAAAGGACAGTCAATCTGTGTTTTCCAAAAAAAAATTAAATCAAAATCAAAATTACAAAATAGGGAAAGAATGTCATGAACATTGTACAACTTTCCATTACATTGCATTGTTTCATATGAAGTCCGCATTTACCCAAATTTCACAACAAAGGTTGCATGCATTTGCATCCCTCAAAATCATGTTAACTACATAGATTCCCTACATCTAAATGTCCAAATCTTTTGAATTTGGGATGACCGGTCCTCTCGATGAGTCGATCTCTTGCTTTCTCATAAGGGTGGACCCTTGGGTACTAGTTACCCTCGCCTTGAGAGGACTACATGTCCTCAGCACCAGAGGGCTGCACGCCCTCACCTCCAGAGGACTATAAGTCCTCGCCTTGAGAGGGCTACGCGCCCTCACCTTGGGTACTAGTTACCCTCACCGTCAGAGGACTACACGTCCTCGCCTTGAGAGGACTACACGTCCTCACCATCAGAGGGCTGCACGCCCTTACCTCCAGAGGACTACCTGTCCTCGCCTTGAGAGGGCTACACGCCCTCACCTTGGGTACTAGTTACCCTCACCGTTGAGAGGACTGCACGTCCTCACCATCAGAGGGCTGCACGCCCTCACCTCTAGAGGACTACATGTCCTCGCCTTGAGAGGGCTACACGCCCTCACCTTGGGTACTAGTTACCCTCACCGTTGAGAGGACTACACGTCCTCGCCTTGAGAGGACTACACGTCCTCACCATCAGAGGGCTGCACGCCCTCACCTCTAGAGGACTACATGTCCTCGCCTTGAGAGGGCTACACGCCCTCACCTTGGGTACTAGTTACCCTCACCAGTGAGAGGACTACACGTCCTCGCCATCAGAGGGCTGCACGCCCTCATCTTCAGAGGACTACACGTCCTCGCCTTGAGAGGGCTACACGCCCTCACCTTGGGTACTAGTTACCCTCACCGTTGAGAGGACTACATGTCCTCGCCATCAGAGGGCTGCACGCCCTCACCTTGGGTACTAGTTACCCTCACCGTTGAGAGGACTACATGTCCTCGCCATCAGAGGGTTGCACGCCCTCACCTCCAGAGGACTACCTGTCCTCGCCTTGAGAGGGCTACACGCCCTCACCTTGGGTACTAGTTACCTTCACCGTTGAGAGGACTACACGTCCTCGCCATTAGAGGGCTGCACGCCCTCACCTCCAGAGGACTACATGTCCTCGCCTTGAGAGGGCTACACGCCCTCACCTTGGGTACTAGTTACCTTCACCTTCAGAGGACTACACGTCCTCGCCTTCAAAGGGTCATGTACCTTCAACTTCAGAGGACTACATGTCCTCGCCGTCAAAGGGTCATGTGTCCTCACCTTTAGAGGACTACACGTCCTCGCCATCAAAGGACTACATGTTCCCCATTTTCAAAGGGGGGCATGCCCTCACCTTTAGAGGATTGCACGTCCTTGCCATCATAGGACTACACTCCCTCGCCTTCGAAAGGCGACACGTCCTGAACTTCAGAAGGCTACACGCCCTCGCCTTTAGAAGACTACGCGTCCTCACTTTCAGTGGGCTCCATATCCACACCTTAAGATAATTTAAGGTCCTCTGTCCTTAAATGCTTAACTGAGACTTGCACTTCCGGTTAAGGGGCCAGTAGTTTCCTTTTAACGGTTCCTGGGCCACCCCCTGATATTGGAGGAGGGCCAACTGTGCGAGCACAACCAGAGAGGGAGGCTATTACACAGCTACTATGCATACCGGGGCAAGATTTCATTCGTGCCGCTGTAAAGAGACGAGTGCGGATCATGCGCACCAACATGACCACTCTTACACAGATATAGATGACATTGCTACTTAGCAACATTCTGCCCAGCGACCGCAATGCCAATCTCCCCCTGCAAAAGTATCGGTTGGTCTGTGTCGTCCCGACATGGGTAAGTATGCATATAGTTCAACTGATTTCTGATACCATCTATTGTTTGCAGGGATCGCACCCACAAGACACCCAATGGACCCGAAAAGTCCAACAGGGCCCTGGGGTTTCCAGCTCTGGTTACGGGCCTCTATCAGTCCTACAAGGGATCGCGCCTGCAAGACACCCAGTGGACCCGAAGAAGTCCAACAGGGTCTTGGAGTTGTCAAGCTCTAAATACGGGTCTCTATCAGTTCAAGGGAGTGCCTGTTACCTCCAGCAAGGGCATCAGGCCCCCTACTAATCGAGCTTTCATCAAGAAGTACTGCGTCTCCAGGTAGGCGCAGGGCAAAACACCACAGCAGCCTGGGGATGGTCGGTAGCGGGCAATAGACGCACCGCCACCACCTTTGGAGTTCACCTCTGCTCATCCACAAAAAGGTTTGAGTATTGCCTATGACACATGGCCGACCAATAGGCAACCAAGTCCAAAGCCAAAGGTAAGGAAAGTACTAGGTCCGTGACCTACAAGCCATCATGCGTCCAGCTAAAGACGTTAAAGAAGCGCTACTAGGAGGCAACCTAGTACCTTTTGAATCTATGCTTGTTATTTGATCACTTTTTATAGTAGGACGCACCTAGTTGCTCATGATCCTGGGGATTTAAATAAAACAAGCGCAAGCTCGAAAGGTAGTCATACCTCACAAAATATATATATGTATGTTTGGGTAGAAAGATACCTTAGATATGCATGTATGTAAACAAAAAAATACTTCACAAAATATATATATGTATGTTTAGGTAGAAAGATACCTTAGATATGCATGTATGTAAACAAAAACACACTTCACAAAATATATATATGTATGTTTAGGTAGCAAGATACCTTGGATATGCATATATACAGCAAAAATACCTTACAAAACATATATATGTATGTTTAGGTGGCAAGATACCTTGGATATGCATGTATATAGCAAAAATACCTCACAAAAATATGCACATGTTTAGGTAGCAAAATACCTCATGAAAAAAAAAAAGAAAAGAAAAAAAAACAAACAAGAAAAAGAAATAAACAAATGATAATGATAAAAAAAAAAAGAAGGAGAAAAAAGAAAAATAAGTTGTCTAGCTAAAAACCAACATGCTTTTGAAAAGAGATAACTTCCTGTTAGACAAGTGGCCTCAGATATCTTAAGAAGGGGGGTTGAATTAAGATATTCCAAACTTTTCTCCTAATTAAAAATCTATCTTACTTTTTACTTAAGTTATGAATTCCCTTAATGACAATCTTCTTAAATATTAATTCAAATGAAGCAACTTGAATTATGAATATAAAGCAATAATAAATAAAGGAGATTAAGGGAAGAGAAAATGCAAACTCAGTTTTATACTGGTTCGGCCACACCCTTGTGCCTACGTCCAGTCCCCAAGCAACCCGCTTGAGAGTTCCACTAACTTGTAAATTCCTTTTACAAGTTCTAAACACACAAGGACAACCCTTCCTTTGTGTTTAGAGATTCTTTACAACAAGAGACTCACAGTCTCTTAATCCCTTAGAGAATGAGAAGAAGAAGAGGAACAAATCTCTCTTGAAAGAGATGGATTTTACAGATTGAGCACTCAATTTAATTCCTTAATGAATTGCAATTGAATTGGCCAAGGAATTCTTTAAGAGGATAAAATGAAATTGCTTTTTGAGAGGATAAACACTTTGTTGTTCTGAAAATCTCTGAGCAATTTCGTGTTTAAGTCACATATATATAGACCATTGGTGGTCATGAGTAAAGCCTTTGAAAAGTTGTGACTCTTGAAATTATTTTTCTGAAATTCCTGTCTGGTAATCGATTACAGTAATTGTGTAATCGATTACAGCTTTTAAAATTTGAATTAAAACGTTTACTAACTGCTGGTAATCGATTACCAAAATTGTGTAATCGATTACACAGTCTAAAATTTAAATTCAAATTTTAGTAGCTGTTGTAAAAGGTATTTGGCCACTGGTAATCGATTACATCCTCTGGTAATCGATTACCAGAGAGTAAAACCTTTGAAAAACACTTTTTATTTTAAATCACTTGGCCAAACCTTTGCTAATTCAATTAGGAATTCCCTTCCTAATATCCTAGTGATCATCTTGATGTTGTGCCTTGTAATCTTGAAGTATTGTCTTGAATTTTAATCTTGAAAAGCCCATTTGCATCAATTGCAACACATCATCATGATCATCATCAAAACATCAAAGCCAATTGCATCTACACTTCCAACTTTTCTTTGGAAAAATTCACTGATCATAACTAGTTTTTGAAAAAATGTGTATACACCTGAAGGGTGAATGCTGTGAAGATTTTCCCAGACGCCCGAAATGGACTCGAATGAATGCACAAATTGATAAAAGAACATATTTTGGAAACATTGGGTTGATTTAAAATAGAGGAAATGAATCCTGAGCCCTAGCATCACATGACCATAAAAATTTGACATTTGAGTGTCCGCATAGATGCATGCATGACCAGTTTTGCATAAAGTTTCCAAATCATCATTTTTGCATTTGTGTCATGGAAATAATGTGAGGCATCCCTTTTATCCTTAAGCCAAACCAAACCCCGACATGTATCATGTCTAGCCATTCTACAAACCTTGAGCCAAAATCCTGACTCACCATAATCCTTATCCTCGGAAGCAAAAAGGAAGAGAAGGAAAATTTCCAATCAAAGAGAAAGCAAAAAGGAAGAGAAGGAAAATTTCCAATCAAAGAGAAAGCAAAAAAGGAAAAGAAAGGAAATTCCCAATCAAAGAGTGGGAGAAAGCAAAAAGCAGAGAAAGAAAATTCCCAATCAAAGAATGGGAGAAAGAAAAAGGAAAAGAAAAGAAGGAAAGAAAGCTCCTGATCAAGGATCGAAAGAAAACAGAAGAAATGTGCAGAGAAGTCTTTGGACCAGACGATATCTGAACAATACAGAATTGTCACCAAATGAACAAAAAGGAAGGAAAGGAAACCACGACCTAAAATGGTCTTCTCCCTTTAATTACCAACCAAAATCCCGTGCGCTAGCGACCCTTTTTTCTCGCCCCGCACTAAACAAAAAAAACAGAAAAAAGAAAAAGCCAGGAAAATCAAAAGCCAAAAACACACAAAAGCCGAAAGAAGAAACCACCAAAAAGAACCCATTCCCAAGGGAAGTCCTATTGATCCATGATCACGCATGTAATTTTTGATTTGATAGGAAATAATTTGCAAAGTCAAGTCATGACATATCTATGGTTCGGAATTAGGATGAAACACTTACCTGTGCAAGATTGATACACTTTGAGTGATTTTCTTCTATTTTTGTCGAACCCGGTGTTTCCTCTAAATGGTCATTTAGAAACGAAATGCTAACATCCAAAATCTCATTTATGGTTACGGGGGATCCCATCGGCAGACTCTCCTTCCCCGGTAGGCGCATTGTTTTTCACTCAAAAAAAAAAGCATATGCTGCTCTAAATCAGTTGGAATGTTTGTCTCTTTGCTAAAGCATGTTTGCATTTTTAGTGGAGAAAACAACGAGACTTTTTCAAGTCTCACAAGTTATCCAGAACTACGTAGGTCTGAGTTCCTCATTGGAGGATACGTAGGAGCAAGAGCCTTGCTTTTGTCGACCACACCGCCTTTTGTTGCCATAACTCAAGAGCTGGTAGCCCGCGGAGACACCTTACGGTTATCCGCACCTCGTCATTCAGTGACCCCAAGTGTGATTGACGAGCAGAGGCCAATATGGTCATCTGCGCCCTTTCCGGAGATGTCAGCATTTTCCGATGGAGACTTTTCAAGTCTCGCAAGTTATCCAGAACTACGTAGGTCTGAGTTCCTCATTGGAGGATACGTAGGAGCAAGAGCTTTGCTTTTGTCGGCCGCCCCATAATCTTTGTCATACTGACCCTGAGGTCATGTGACGCGCACCTTTTTGTCATCCAGAGGCGGCGGGCCCGATGACAAGCAGAGACCAAATTTGGTCATTCTGCACCCATGATACGCGGAGATACCTTACGGTTATTCGCACCCTTTTGTCATCCAGAGGCGGCGGGCCCGATGACAAGCAGAGACCAAGTTTGGTCATTCTGCACCCATGATACGCGGAGATACCTTATGGTTATTCGCACCCTTTTGTCATCCAGAGGCGGCGGGCCCGATGACAAGCAGAGACCAAGTTTGGTCATTCTGCACCCATGATACGCGGAGATACCTTATGGTTATTCGCACCCTTTTGTCATCCAGAGGCGGCGGGCCCGATGACAAGCAGAGACCAAGTTTGGTCATTCTGCACCCATGATACGCGGAGATACCTTATGGTTATTCGCACCCTTTTGTCATCCAGAGGCGGCGGGCCCGATGACAAGCAGAGACCAAGTTTGGTCATTCTGCACCCATGATACGCGGAGATACCTTATGGTTATTCGCACCCATTCTTTTGCTATCTGTAAGACAGAACGCTTGATAGCATGCAGGGGCTGACACAGTCTTCTGCACCTTTTGTTCCTCCTGGAACAACAAAGTCATTTACATGCGGAAATTTCATGGTCGCCCGCGACTCTCGTCAACCGAGAGGAGCGAAATTAGTGTCATACACGGATTTTTGGGGACCTTTGCTTGATGACATGTGACCATTCTTTGGTCCTTGTGAGATGCTTGGCATCCATCATTAGGCAATCTGTGAAATCCTAGGAACGACAAGTCACGGTCACCCGCGACTCTCGTCAACCGAGAGGAACGAAATTAGTGTCATACACTGATTTTTGGGACCTTTGCTTGATGACAAGCGACCATTCTTTGGTCCTTGTGAGGTGCTTGGCACCCATCATTAGGCAATTTGTGAAATTTTGGGAACAACAAGTCATTTGCATGTGGAGATTTTATGGTCACCCGCGACTCTCGCCAAATCGAGAGGAACGAAATTAGTGTCTTATCTTTACTTTCCTTTTATCTCCAATAAAAGACAAGTAAAGAGGGGCAACTGTCATACCCTAATTTCGTCCGGGGACCTTTGCTCGATGACGTGCGACCATTCTTTGGTCCTCGTGAGGTGCTTGGCACCCATCATTAGGAAATTTGTGAAATTCCAGGACATGCCGAAAAACCAAAAAAATATTGATGCACAATCCGTAAGTTTCCGTGACACACCGGAAATCAAATGGAAGCATCGTTGCATAATTAAGTGAGGTTCCGTAACATTCCGTAAGTCAAAAAGGGGATGATTATGTAATCCGCAAGGTTCCGTAACATTACGGAAAGAAAACAAGTATCGTTACGAAATTCGTAAGTTTCCGTAACTTTACGAAAAAAGAATCACCAAAAAATAGCAGAGGGGGGTGTACTTAGTAAAAATGGGGGTGCAAATAGCACCCAGGCCCATTTGGGCCCTCCAGAAGATTCCTCCAGAAGGCGGTTGCTTCTGGAGGAAGCAACCCTGCTCGCCTGGGCGAGCTGAGCTCGCCTGGGCGAGCTGGGCGGCAACCACCTCCCCTATTTTGCTATAAATAGGGGAGGAATGCAAGAAGAAAAGGGTCCAGCCCCTTAGACACTTCTCTCTCTTTCGAATTTGCTTGGAAAAATTGTTTCCGTGAAGAAAATCTAAGCCGAGGCGCTTCCGAAACGTTTCCGTAACGTTTTCCGTGAGGAATCTCGCAAAGCTTTCAACCGTTCTTCGACGTTCTTCATTCGTTCTTCATCGTTCTTCGATCTTCAACGGGTAAGTACCTCGAACCAAGCTTTTCGATTCATTCTATGTGCCCGTAGTGGTCCACATTGTGTTTCGTGCATTTTTATTCTCGTTTTGTTTACTTTTTATACCCCCTGTTGACGTGCTTAAGCCATTTTACTTAAGTCATTTCTCGCTTAACTTAAAAATAAAATAAAATTCCACCGAACGTTTGAATTGCATTATCCATTAACTTCGGTCAAAATAAATTCCGACCGTTCGGTCATGCCGTAACCACGTTGGAAATAAAAAAAGAGGTAAAAATAATATAATAATCAAAAAAACATCTTTTAGTAAAATAAAGCGAAAAAATCAATCGGACGTTTCTCTTTGAGATTTCTCATTCTTAATCGAATTGATTAATAACTAAAGTGAAACTAAGGCTAAAATCAACTCGCCTAGTCAAGCTCGTCCACAAAAATAGGCTTTTGAAGTTTGCCATTTCAATTTCTCACTAAGTAAAATGGGTCATTTCTAAGGTCCAATGCCTTAAGATGATCACCTCTTAAGCAAAAAGAGAATCACTTGATAAGAAAGAACTACGTAGGTCTGAGTTCCTCATTGAGGATACGTAGGAGCAAAAGCCCCGCTTTTGTCGACCACCCCAAGAGATCGTTAATGGTCCAACGCCTTAACGTTCCTCTCCTTTCAAAATCAAAAGACCGTTTAATGGTCCAACACCTCAAATGACCTTTTTGTTCAATCAAAATATATTTTGCAAAAAAGACAAAAAACAAACTTAAACCAAACACTTTGTTCCGAAAGAACTACGTAGGTCTGATTTCCTCATCGCAAATTGAGGAATACGTAGGAGCAAAGGGAAACACCCTTGTCGACCACAAAAAGAGAAAAATATAAAAAGGGTATAAAGGATATAAGGACATAAAAGGGAACTAAAAATCAAAAGTCATGTTTGCACATTCGATTAAAGGCTGCCGTCCCTTGGGACGGACGTATGGGGTGCTAACACCTTCCCCGTGCGTAAATACAACTCCCGAACCTTTCACTTAAAAGTTCGTAGATCGCGTCTTTTCCGGTTTTTCCGACGTTTTCCTCAAATAAACGTTGGTGGCGACTCCGCGCGTATTCCTTTCGTGGAACACGCATCCCGCGAGTCACGCGTCGCCCTCCCGCCGAAGGGTAGGTTGCGACAGAATGCAAATGAAAATATTCAAAGCATGCAAAAGATATTTACACATATAGTAAATCATCTAGCAGCCTTAGGTAAAGAATTTCAAAATGAGGATCTCATAAACAAGGTTTTAAGATGTTTAAGTAGAGAATGGCAACCCAAAGTAACGGCCATTACTGAATCAAGAGATTTGTCTAACATGTCCCTTGCCACTTTATTTGGAAAGTTGCAGGAACACGAGATGGAATTATTGAGATTACACCAACATGAAGAAAATGTCAAGAAAAAGAAAGGAATTGCTCTTAAAGCATCATCCTCAATTCAAGAAGAAAGTGATCAGGAAAATGATCCAGATGATGATGATGATCTAAGTCTTTTTGTAAAAAGATTCAACAAGTTTCTTAAAGTAAAAGGAAATCAGAGGCAACCCAATTTTAAATCAAAGAGAAGGACATAAACTTCATCCTCTACTTTAAAATGCTTTGAATGTAATCAACCTGGACATCTGAGGGTTGATTGTCCCATCTTCAAGAAAAAGATGGAGAAATCTGAAAAGAAAAATCTTAGTGAAAAGAAACTGAAGAAAGCATACATCACATGGGATGAAAATGATATGGAATCTTCTGAAGATTCAGAAAATGAAAAGATAAATCTCTGCCTTATGGCTAAAAGTTACGAAAGTGATGAAGAGGTAACATCTTCAAATAACTTATCTATTTCTTTTGATGAATTGCAAGAAGCATTTGCTGATCTGCATAAAGAGTCAATTAAACTTGCAAAATTAGTTTCATGTTCAAAGAAAACAATTTCAAATTTAGAAAATGAAATCTCAAAATTAAACAAAGAATTAGATCATCTTAGAAATGAAGTCTCAATTTCTAAAACAAATGAAAAAGTTAATATCTCCACTATTTCTGACAGGAAAATATCAGATCCTTGTAGTTGTTGTGAAAAATATGAAAAAGAAATTAAAGAGTTGAAAAATTCACTTGCTAAATTTTCTTATAGTAAAAATAATTTAGATGTCATATTAAGTAAACAAAGATATGTTTCCAATAAGAATGGACTAGGGTATAAATCTGAAAAACAACAAAATTTTCATAAAAAAATTTCTACTTCCACACAAAAATGTAATTATATCACTTGTTTTTACTGTGGAAGAAGAAGACATGGCATATCAACTTGCTACTTCAAGAAAAATTACAGCAACATTAAAATGATATGGGTCCCAAAAGGATCCTCAGTTTATACTAACATGCAAGGACCCAATAAAGTTTGGGTACCTAAGTCAAAAACTTGATTATGTAGGTGTCTTTGAGGAAGAAGTGGTACATAGATAGCGGATGCTCAAAACATATGACTGGAGATGCATCAAATTTTACACATATCTCTCCAAAGAAAAGCGGGCATGTAACATATGGTGACAACAACAAAGGTAGAATCCTTGGAGTTGGTAAAATAGGTACAAATTCTTCAAACTCCATTGAAAATGTTCTACTTATTGAAGGCCTTAAGCACTGCCTGCTTAGCGTTAGTCAATTATGCGACAAAGGCTATCTAGTATCATTTGATTCTCAAAAATGTCTTATAGAACATAAGCATGACATTAATATAAAGCATGTAGGACATAGAGTCAATAATGTTTACATGATAGACTTAAGCATAAAACTAGAAAACAATCATTGCTTTCTTAGCAAAGATGATGATCCATGGTTATGGCATAAAAGAATTGCTCACATAAACATGGATCACTTAAATAAATTAATTTCAAAAGATTTAGTAGTTGGTTTTCCTAAATTGAAATTTGAAAAAGATAAACTATGTGATGCATGTCAAAAGGGCAAACAAACAAGGGTCTCATTCAAACCTAAAAATGTTGTTTCAACCACTCAACCCTTACAGTTATTGCATATGGATTTATTTGGTCCATCTAGAACCATGAGTTTTGGAGGAAATTACTATGCCCTAGTTATAGTTGATGATTTCTCTAGATATACTTGGACATTATTTATTACACATAAAAGTGATGCATTCCAAGCATTTAGAAAACTTGCTAAAGTCATACAAAACAAGAAAAATCTTAAGATTGCATCCATTAGAAGTGATCATGGGGGTGAGTTTGAAAACAAAGATTTTGAATTATTCTGTGATGAACATGGTATTGAACACAATTTTTCTGCACCTAGAACCCCACAACAAAATGGAGTTGTTGAGAGGAAAAATAGGACATTGGAAGAAATTGCTAGAACTTTATTAAATGATACTTCTCTTCCAAAGTATTTTTGGGCTGAAGCGGTCAGTACTGCATTTTACATCATGAATAGGGCCTTAATAAGACCCACTTTAAAGAAAACCCCATATGAGTTATATAATGGTAGAAAACCTAATATTTCTCATCTACATGTTTTTGGTTGCAAATGCTTTGTGCTCAATAATGGTAAAGATAATCTAGGAAAATTTGATGCAAAATCTGATGAAGGTATTTTTCTTGGATATTCATTACAAAGCAAAGCATATAGGGTATATAATAAAAGAACTATGAATATCGAGGAATCCATTCATGTTACCTTTGATGAATCTAATGCTATCTTGTCAAGAAAGAATATGCTTGATGATATTGCAGATTCTTTAGAACATATGAATATTGATGAACAAGATTCAAAAGGAAATGATAAAGGAAACAATGAAGATCCTCTAGTAGAAGTCAAATCCAATGATGAACTTCCAAGAGAATGGAAAGCTTCAAGAGATCATCCCCTCGATAACATCATTGGTGATATCTCAAAAGGGGTAACAACTAGACATTCTCTTAAAGACTTATGCAATAATATGGCTTTTGTATCTATGATTGAACCTAAAAATATAAAAGAAGCCATAATAGATGATAACTAGATCATTGCCATGCAAGAAGAATTGAACTAATTTGAAAGAAACAATGTGTGGAAATTAGTAGAAAAACCTGAAAATTATTCTGTCATAGGAACAAAATGGGTTTTTAGAAATAAATTAGATGAACATGGTATAATTATTATAAATAAAGCCAGGTTAGTAGCAAAAGGGTATAATCAAGAAGAAGGAATAGACTATGAAGAAACATATGGTCCTGTTGCAAGATTAGAAGCCATTAGAATGCTTTTGGCATATGCATCCATAATGGATTTTAAACTTTATCAAATGGATGTTAAGAGTGCTTTTCTAAATGGCTTAATTCAAGAAGAGGTATATGTTGAACAACCCCCTGGTTTTGAAATTCCGAATAAACCAAATCATGTTTATAAATTACAAAAGGCTCTTTATGGTTTGAAACAAGCCCCTAGAGCGTGGTATGAACGCTTAAGCAATTTTCTTCTAGAAAAAGAATTCTCTAGAGGTAAAGTGGATACCACATTGTTTATAAAGAGAAAGCATAATGATATTTTGTTATTTAAATATATGTTGATGATATAATTTTTGGATCCACTAATGATTCATTGTGCAAGGAGTTTTCCCTTGATATGCAAAGTGAATTTGAAATGTCAATGATGGGAGAACTAAAGTACTTTCTGGGATTACAAATCAAGCAAACTCAAGAAGGTATATTCATCAATCAATCCAAGTACTACAAGGAATTAATCAAAAGATTTGGGATGGAAAGTGCAAAACACATGTCTACACCAATGAGCACTAGTTGTTACTTAGATAAAGATGAATCTGGTCAGTCTATAGACATAAAACAATATCGAGGAATGATCGGATCTTTTCTCTATTTATCTGCTAGTAGACCTGATATTATGTTTAGTGTATGCATGTGTGCTAGGTTTCAATCCAATCCCAAACAATCACATTTAAGTGCAGTAAAGAGAATCAGGAGATATCTATTAGGTACAATCAATTTAGGATTATGGTATCCTAAGAATTCAATATGTAACTTAATTGGATATTCTGATTCTGATTTTGCTGGATCTAAAACTGATAGAAAAAGCACAAGTGGAACTTGTCAATTCATTGGATCGGCTCTTGTCTCATGGCATAGTAAGAAACAAAACAGTGTTGCTTTATCTACTTCTGAAGCGGAGTATATCTCTGCCGGTAGTTGTTGTGCACAGATTTTATGGATGAAGCAACAATTATCTGACTATGGCATCCTTCTTGATCGCATACCTATTAAATGTGATAATACTAGTGCCATAAATCTATCCAAAAACCCAGTTCAACACTCTAGAACTAAACATATAGAGATTAGACACCATTTTCTTAGAGATCATGTTCTAAAGGGAGATTGTGTATTAGAGTTTGTTGATACTAAGAATCAACTTGCTGATATTTTCACAAAACCTCTCCCCAAGGAAGTATTCTTCTCTATTAGAAGAGAATTAGGCCTCTTAGATGTTAGAGATTTAGAAAAATAAGGATTGATTGATTAATTTACTCTTATGATTGATTGTTTATAGATTATTTTGATTGATCCTGTTTGAATTCTTGTTATTATGATAGAATTTATGATTTCTTGTGTATGTAATGATTGCATGATTGAATTAAGTACATTAGTAGTGATAATTAATCATATTGGATGTGTTTTAGCATAAACATAGATATTCTCTTAAGAAACTAGCCTAGGATAGGCTCTGGTAATCGATTACCATCCAGTGTAATCGATTACACATGAACAGGCAGCCTGTAATCGATTACAACATCCTGTAATCGATTACCAGTAGGCTTATTGGTCCTGTAATCGATTACCAATCCTTGTAATCGATTACAATTCGTCCTCATCTATAAATATTCACGAAATCAGAGCTGCTGCGCAGCCACAGCCTCCTTTCACGTCTCCTCCATACCTAAAACTTCAAATCTTCGAATCTCACTCAATTTTTCACCAAATCACATCCCGTAAAGTCCAATCTTCCTCTTTTTCACTCCTCTTTCACTTCCACTGATTAAAATCCACTAAAACTTCCTCAAATGGCAGAGCCATCGAAGAAGAGAAAGGGATCATCCTCCACCACTGCTGTTGCTGCCCATCGCCGCCACGGACCATCCGGAGCACCCACAGCACCTATTCATCCCTCTTTGTCATCTTCAAGATCATCCACATTGTTTTCATCCGATGATCAGCGTCTACGGTACCTTTCTCAGTTTTCTTCTAGAATCATCTTAGACCCTAAGTACCTAGACGTAGAATTCTTTAATGATGAAACGTTTGATTGCTATCAAGTGTTTCAAAATTCTGGCCTTGTTGATTTCATGTCATTAAAATTGCCATATTATCTTGAACTTGTAAAGGTCTTCTACTGCAATTTAAAAATTTAGGATGGCATTATTATTTTTGAGGTGCATGGTATACCTATGGTCATTGATCAGTCACTGTTCTTTTCTATAACTAATTTACCCAGTCAAGGTGCACCTTTTGAGGGCACCATTGTTGATGACTGGAAATTTGATTATTCGAGTCACGATGCTCGTTGTATGGTCTGCAATGATCAAGCTGAAATGACCGGTAGATTGCTGGCCGGGTCATTAACATTTGATAATCGCATCATGCACTATATAATTGTTAGGATTTTGCTTCCTTGGTCTTCAAATTTAGCACAAGCCTCTGAGGAGGATTTGATTCTTATGTGGGCTTTTCTTACCGGTCGTCAGATCGACTGGGCCCATTTGGTTCGGTACCGAATGCATAAGGCATTACGGGCCAATGCACCTCTCCCTTATCCACATTTGATTACTCTGTTTCTGCGTCATTTTCAAATTCCTCTTGATGATGAACCATTTGTTCAAGTCAAGCGTTCCTTTGCAATTGGTGCTGGTGCCGTGACTTCCTTTGGGTACCGTAAAGATCGGAATGGTCAATGGCTGAAGAAGGATGCACTCCCTCCTCAAGATGAATGTACTCCTTCACCTCCTCCTCAGCGCGATGATTCAACACTCATGAATGAAGTTCTCTCTGAATTACGGGGTCTTCGTTCTTATGTTGGTGACCGCTTCGACTCGTTAGATGCACGCTTTGCCGGTATGGACATTGGCCTCACACAGCTTGAAGAGGATGTAGGTTACATTCGTCAGAGTTTCGATCTTCCACCACCACCTCCGCCTTCTTAGACTTTAGTTTCTAATTATATGTCTTTTATAAGCCGTGTACTTTGGCTATTCAGTTTCTTGGAGTTTAAATTATTATGTTAAGTACTTTATTTATCTTGTGGTATTTGGATTTCGGTCTTTTCTGCTTTGACATTATGTGTTTTTTGAAGTTTTGATTTATTTGGATTCTGGTTTGGTTATTTCTTATTTGTGAGTTTGGATGGTTATGCCTTATACTTTGATATTTATATTTTTCTACAACATTGTTATATCTGTGTTGATTCCCGAGTACTTTGGCTTTTTGATGTTGCCAAAGGGGGAGAAAAGGTTGTAGAAAAGCAGCTTAACAAACTTAGAAATCAAGTGATCATAAATTCCGAAATATAGGGGGAGTAAACGCACATTTTATCTATATACAATTGTTTGTTGCTTGCTTGAATCTTGATTTCAGGAATTGTATTGTCATCATCAAAAAGGGGGAGATTGTAGATGCAATTGCCTTTGGTGTTTTGATGATGATCATGATGATATGATGCAATTGATGCAGATGGGCTTTTCAAGATTAAATTCAAGACAATAGTTCAAGATTACAAGTCACAACATCAAGATGATCACTAGTATATTAGGAAGGGAATTCCTAATTGAATTAGCAAAAGGTTTGGCCAAGTAATTTAAATTAAAATGTGTTTTTCAAAGGATTTACTCTCTGGTAATCGATTACCAGAGGATGTAATCGATTACCAGGGGCCATATATGTTTTACAACAGTTACTAAAATTTGAATTTAAATTTTAGACTGTGTAATCGATTACACAATTTTGGTAATCGATTACCAGCAGTTAATAAACGTTCTAATTCAAATTTTAAAAGCTGTAATCGATTACACAATTCCTGTAATCGATTACCAGACAAGATTTTCAGAAAAATCTTTCTAAGAGTCACAACTTCTCAAAGGGCTTTTTCATGACCACCAATGGTCTATATATATGTGACTTATAACACGAATTTGCAGAGAGTTTTTCAGAACAAAAGTGTTTATCCTCTCAAAGAGCAAAATCATTTTGTCCTCTTAAGAATTCCTTGGCCAATTCAATTGCAATTCATTAAGGAATTATTTGAGTGCTAAATCTGTAAAATCTATCTCTTTCTAGAGAGATTCATTCTTCTTCTCCTTCTAATTCGTTAAGGGATTAAGAGACCAAGAGTCTCTTGTTGTAAAGGAATTCTAAACACAAAGGAAGGGTTGTCCTTGTGTGTTTAGAACTTGTAAAAGGAATTTACAAGATAGTGGAACTCTCAAGCGGGTTGCTTGGGGACTGGACGTAGGCACAAGGGTGTGGCCGAACCAGTATAAATCTGAGTTTGCACTTTCTCTTCCCTTAAACTCCTTTGTTTATTATTGCTTTATATTCATATTCAAATTGTTTTTATTTGAATTAATATTTAAGAAGTTCATTGTTAAGGGAATTTATAACTTGAATAGAAAGTGAAATAGATTTTTAATTGGGGAAGTAGTTTGGAATATCTTAATTCAACCCCCCCTTCTTAAGATATCTGAGGTCACTTGTCTAACAGTATGATTATTTGAGGATATTGCCATGCTGTGTAAATCCCCCTGTTGTGCTTTTGCGCATCTGCATCATGCCGTCACACATGCGTTGTATGTGGGTCTCGTCTTTTGTCGTGGGAAGTCGGAAGATCCATATCGTCTTCTTAACTGCACACATGGGGCACTGCGCCCCCAAATACACAAGTAAGGAGAGATAATTTTTCAGGCTCTCGTGTCCTTAAATGCATTCATATCATGCATCGCATAAACATCTCTTCAGCATCATAATGAACATATCGTTCCTGCATTTGTCCGTTATCACATTCCAGCCTCACATTTTGCATGAGTCATTGCATCATCATGCATATGCGTTCAACATACTTTTTGTTCTACATGTTTGCTCATACATGATCCTTGTGTTTTCCTCTACAAAACAAAAACAAAAAAAAAGGGGGGAAGCATGAAAATTCATGATGCATTCTTAGTTGCATGTGTTAGGTACCATGAGCCAACCATGTTGGGATCATAAACCCATTTCTAAAATAAAAAAAAAACACCAACAACAAAACAAAATGATTGAGCATGGTAACTAGTGCGTGGTTAACTAAGAAAGGATGTCTCTTCTGGCATCTCAATCTCATAATTACATTTTCCATGCATAGTATGCGTATTCTCGAGTCTTTCATCCCTATGAAATGTTGTTGAAGTATTGGCGATCAAAATTGCCATTCCCTGGGTTATGTGGTTGAACCAAGCTCGTGCTTTTACGAAAAGGTTCATCGAGTCAAGTTGAAGTAAGGAAGTAACCATCTTGCAAAATTGGGGCAAAATATGGATCGTGTTACATCATTGCTTCATCTACTGCCAAACACATTTAGGATTGTTGATATCCTTGTTACTTCCAGCTTCACCTTGACAAAGATGTCATGGACCATGTTGAAAATCTAAATTAATTCAACCCCATGTCCTACGTAAAAATTCGTAATACTTCAACTATGCATCATTCGCATACATCCATGCTTTTCATTGGTTGCATTGCTCATTACATTCTTTCCTTGAAAAAAAAGGGGAGAAAAAGAACTTAATCATTGTTATAAAAAAGAAAAGAACCCACTTTACAACGCCGTTACCGAACCTGTGCTAGAGCTAGAGTAATGGGTAAAGCAGAGGAGGTGCAAGAGAAGGTGAAGGCCGACATGGAGGCCATGAAAAAGAAAATGGCCACAATGATGGAGGCCATGATGAGCATGAAGAAGATAATGGAAGCCAATGTGGTTACAATTGCCACTACCAGCACTGTTGCTAAGGTGAACCCGATGCCCCCATCTGGCCTCAACCAAATGAATCATCCAACCTTAGATATGCTAGGCAAAGATTTGGGAAGTAGGGACGGCCCCATTAATGTGCATAATCAAAACAAGCACGCCTTTTCGCCATATGGCCTGCCTCCCAACTATACACCACCCAATGTGGCGTACACTCCCAATGAGGATGTCAATAACTCCACTCCTATACCCATTGAGAGCCAACAACCCCAAACTGATCATGCACATGTCTCTTAAACCGTGGGGGAGACACATGAAATTCCCCACCACAATCTAGCCGACTTCGAGCCTTGCCTCGGATATGCCACTGAAGGGCAAGCAGTTGGTGGTATACCCCTACAAAACCCTTTGGAGGGCCCTCAGTATCATCCCCAGCTACACCTATTGCATTCCACAACAAGTAAAAACCCTCATGCTATGGAAGAAATGGGAAAGTTAGATCCTCTAGAGGAAAGGCTCAGGGCCATTGAAGGAGGTGAAAATTATGCCTTTGCTAACCTAGAAGAGTTGTTCCTAGTACCCAATATCATCACCCCTCCCAAGTTCAAGGTACTAGACTTTGACAAGTACAAGGGGACTACTTGCCCCAAGAACCATCTAAAGATGTATTATCGGAAGATGGGGGCATACGCAAAAGATGAGGAATTACTGATACATTCCTTCCAAGAAAGTCTTACTGGGGTAGCCGTTACCTGGTACACTAACTTGGAACCTTCCCGAGTCCATTCTTGGAAGGACCTAGTGGTTGCCTTCGTTAGGCAGTGTCAGTATAATGTCTTCGGATAGGATGCAACTACAGAACATGCGCAAAAAGGGGGCACGAATCTTTCAAAAGAATACACCCAAAGGTGGAGAAACCTAGTAGCTCAAGTGGCACCTCAATGACGGAGAAAAAAATGATGACAATGATAGTAGACACATTACCAGTATTCTACTATGAAAAGATGGTGGGCTACACACCTTCAAGCTTTAATGATATGGTCTTCACCGATGAAAGGATCAAAGTGGGTCTAAAAAGAGGCAAATCTGATCATCATGCTTTGATAAATGCAAAAAAAAAAAAAAACTAGGGCAAATAAAGAGGGTGAGAATGAGGGAGAAGCCCATGTTGTGACTGCCATTCCTATACAACCAAGTTTCCCACCAACCCAACAATGTCATTACTCAGCCAATAACAAACCTTCTCCTTACCCACCGCCCAGTTATCCACAAAGGCAATCCCTAAATCAACCACAAAGTCTGTCTACCACACTTCCAATGACGAACACACCCTTTAGCACAAACCAAAAACTCCAACCAAGAAATGAATTTTGCAGCGAGAAAGCCTGTAGAATTCACCCCAATTCCAGTGTCCTATGCTGACTTGCTCCCATATCTACTTGATAATTCAATGGTAGCCATAACCCTAGCCAAGGTTCATCAACCTCCATTTCTTCGAGAATACGACTCGAACGCAACGTGTGCTTGTCATTGAGAAGCCCCGGGGCGTTCCATTGAGCATTGTAGGGCTCTGAAGCGTAAGGTGCAAGGTCTAATTGATGCGGGCTGGCTGAAATTTGAGGAGAATCGCGTGTGAATCCTGACATTGACAAGAGATGCCACACATGGGGCAATTTTGAAAGCTGTTGTTAGATGTCTCTAATGACCCATCAGGATTTTCAAGTTTGTACCATTATTGTAAACCACAGTTACAATGTTAAATGAAATGGATAAAGTTGATATCTTTGTCCCTCATCCTCTCACAAACGCATCTTTGCTTATTCAACTTTCACCGGAATGTGGGTGCAAGTCATTGGTCTGTTTGCTCAAGCGACCTGCACTCCTGAGTGTTGACTTCCAAGACCGTTCAATCATAGATTACTCGTCTTGCACGTTGGTGGGGGTGCCGTAAAACAACGAGTAAAGTTCAAAACAAATAAGTTTCAAAATAAAAAAAAAATAGTTCAAAAAGAAAAAAAAAGCATTTAATTGACTGTGTTTTCAAGACGTTCTTGTGTCCTCATTTTATCATTCCGGAAAGTTTGTCTTTTTAGAGAGAAGTGAGTTACCAAGAATAGGATGTTGGACAAATGGCCTCAGTTTTCTTAAGAAGGGGGGGGGGGGGGTTGAATAAGATACGAAGACTATTCCCCAATTAAACTTTCACTCTCTTTTTTTGGATTAACAATGCACCCTTAACATGAATTACTCAAAAGACCATTCAAAATAAACTTCTTTAAAGCAAAAGATAGATGGCAATAAATAAAAGAAGTTTAAAGAGAGGAATGCAAACTTGATTTATACTGGTTCGGCCACTTCCCGTGCCTACGTCCAGTCCTCAAGCAACCCACTTGAGATTTTCCACTCTCTTTGTAAAATTCCTTTTACAAAGTCTGAACCACACAGGGACAACCCTTCCTTTGTGTTCAGGAATCCTCTACAACAAGAGAACCACAGTCTCTTAATCCCTTTTCAGAAATAAGAAGAAGAGAAGAAGAGATCTCTCTTAAAAAAGATAGATTGTACAATGAAGATCAATCAAAATTCCTTATTAAATATGCAAGTGGTTGACCAAGGAATCTTTTTGAGAGGATAAAACATTTCAGTTCAGAAAAACTCTTAATCTTTTGAGAGGATAAAACTTTTTGGGTTATGAAAACTCTCTTTAAATTCATGTTGCCAAGTCACATATAAATAGACCTTTGATGGCCATTCATAAACCATTTGAATAGATGTGACTCTTGGAAATTATATTTTGAAAATCCCCTCTGGTAATCAATTACAAGACTTGTGTAATCGATTACAGGTCTTAAAAATTTGAATTAAAACGTTCAATAAACTGTTGGTAATCAATTACCATCCATGTGTAATCAATTACACGTTATAAATTTTGAATTCAAATTTCTAGTGACTGTTATAAACATTTTCAGTTGCTGGTAATCAATTACCAGAGAGTAAATCTCAATTTAAAATGATTTAGATAGAATTCTTTGGCCAAACCTTTTGCTTTTTCAATTTGGAAACTTCTTCCTATGATTCTAGAGATCAACTTGATCATATATCTTGATTTTCTTGGATTCTTGTATTGAATAAAACTTAGAAGCACTTGATCCTTTGGCATCATCAAAACATCAAAACATCTTGCTTCTACATAAGAGTCATTTGACTTAATCCGTCAACTGAAAAAATCCTTCAACTATTTATCGTCCTTGGAAAATTCTTTTCGCAAGAATGAACTGCTTCTTTCATTCTTCCTCACTACGAGGTTGTGAAAACAAGACAATGATTGGTACCTCAAAGCCTTACACTGGGGCAATGAGGGGCACCGTGCATAAACCTCAAGCGAACCTATGGGCGGATTAGAAGTTCTTGCCCAATGGGTTCCCAACTACAAGGTCATGACAAAAGATAAAAATGGATACCTCAAAGCCCTACACTGGGGCAATAAAAGGCACCATGCATAAACCTCAAACGAACCTAGGGGTAGATTAGAAGGTCTCACCCAATAGGTTCCTTGCTACAAGGTCATGACGAAAGACAACGATCGGTACCTCAAAGCCTTACACTAGGGCAATGAAAGGCACCATGCAAAAACCTCAAGCGAACCTAGGGGCATATTAGAAGTTCTCACTCAATGGGTTCCCAGCTACAAGGTCATGACAAAAGATAACAATTGGTACCTCAGAGCCTTACACTGGGGCAATGAGGGGCATCGTGCATGAGCCTCAAGTGAACCTAGGGGCAGATCAAAAGTTCTCACCCGTCGATGTTTTCTTAAACAAAAAAAAGGGGGGACAAACCCTGACATTTCAATGGATTGATTAAACATCAAAAAGCTCCATTGTCGTCACTCCAAAATGGTCAAGTGACTAAATCAAACAGAACAAACACTCTGAGGGAGTTCCCGGAGAGATTAGCAAAGATAGGATAAGTTTGCATGAATTATTGCCTCTTTCAAAAGGACAGTCAATCTGTGTTTTCCAAAAAAAAAAATCAAAATCAAAATCAAAAAATAGGGAAAGAATGTCATGAACATTGTACAACTTTCCATTGCCTTGCATTATTTCATATGAGGTCTGCATTTACCAAATTTCATGACAAAGGTTGCATGCATTTGCATCCCTAAAAGATCATGTTAACTGCATAGATTTCCTACATCTAATGTCCAATCTTTTGAATTTGGGATGATTGACCCTCTCAATGAGTCAATCTCTTGCTTTCTCATAAGGGTGGACCCTTGGCTACTAGTACCCTCACCTTTAGAGGGCTACAAGCCCTCGCCTTCAGAGGGCTGCACGCCCTCGCTGTTAGAAGGCTGCACGCCCTCACCATCAGAGGGCTGCACGCCCTCACCTTTAGAGGACTGCACGTCCTCGCCTTTAGAGGGCTACACGTCCTCATTTTCAGTGTGCTCCATATCCATACCTTAAGAGAATTTAAGGTCCTCTGCCCTTAAATGCTAACCGAGACTTGAGCTCCCGGTTAAGGGGCCCGTAATTTCCTTCAACCGTTCCTGGGCCACCCCCTGATATTGGAAGGCGACCAATTGTGCGAGCACAACCAGAGAAGGAAGCTATCGCCCAACTACTTTGCATACCGGGGCAAGATTTCACCCGTGCCGCTGTAAAGAGACGAGTGCGGGTCATGCGCACCTACATGACCACTCTTACACAGATATAGATGACGTTGCTACTTAGCAACATTCCACCCGACGACCACAATGCCGATCTCCCTCCTGCGGAAGTATCAGTTGGTCTGTGCCATCGTGACATAGGTAAGTATGCACATCAACTGATTTCTAATGTCATCTATTATTTGCAGGGATCGCACCCATAAGGCACCCAGTGGACCCGGAGAAGCCCAACAGAGCCCTGGGGTTTCCAGGTCTGGTTATGGGCCTCTGTCATTCCTACAGGGTGCCCGTCCCCCCAACAAAGTCATGCCATCGTGACATAGGTAAGTATGCACGTGGCTACACTGATTTCTGATGTCTTCTATTATTTGCATGGGTAGCGCCCACAAGACACCCAGTGGACCCGGAGGAGCCCAACAGGGCCCTGGGGTATCCAGCTCTGGTTACGGGCCTCTTTCGGTTCTACGGAGTGCCCGTCGCCCCCAGCAAGTTCATGCCATCGTGACATAGGTAAGTATGCACATCTCTCAACTGATTTCTGATGTCATCTATTGTTTGTAGGGATCACGCCCGCAAGACACTCTGTGGACCCAGAGAAGTCCAACAGGCTCTTGGAGTTGCCAGCTCTGATTACGGGCCTCTGTTGGTTCTACGGGGTGCCCGTCGCCCCCAGCAAGGTCATCAGGCCCCCTACTAATCGAGCTTTCATCAAGAAGTACTGTGCCCCCAGGAAGGCACAGGGCGAGACACCACAGTAGCCTTGGGATGGCCGACAGCAGGTAACAAGCGCACTGCCACCACCTCTAGAGTTCACCTCAGCTCATCCACAAAAAGGTTAGAGCATTGCCTACAACCTGTGGTCGACCAGCAGGCGACCAAGTCCGAAGCCAAAGGTAAGCAAAAGTACTAGGTTCGTGATCGACAAGTCATCAAGCGTCCAGCTCAAGACATTAAAGAAGCGCTACTAGGAGGCAACCTAGTACCTTTTAAATTTCTGCTTGTTATTTGATCACTTTTGTTTCTCAAGTCATAGTAGGACATACCTAGTTGCTCATGATCCTAGGAATTTAAATAAAACAAGCACAAGCTCGGAGGGTAGTCATACCTCACAAAATATATGTATGTGTGTTTAGGTAGTAAAAGCACCTTAGATATGCATGTATATAGCAAAAATACCTCACAAAACATATATATGTATCTTTAGGTGGCAACATACCTTGGACACGCATGTATATAGCAAAATACCTCACAAAAATATATGTATGTTTAGGTAGCAAAATACCTCATGAAAAAAAGAGAGCGAGCAAGAAAAGAAAAGAAGGAAGAAAAATAAAATAATAATAAAATAAGAATAAAAAAATAAAAAGTTGTCTAGCTAAAAAACAACATGCTTGTGAAAAGAGATAATTTCCAACTTTTCTTTGAAAATTTTTACTGATCTTAACCAGTTTTTGAAAAAAATGTGTATACACCTGAAGAGTGAATGCTGTGAAAATTTTCCGAACGCCCAAAATGGACTCGGATGAATGCATGATTTGATAAAAGAACATATTTTGGAAACACTGGGTTGACTTAAAATAAGGAAAATGAATCCTGAGCCCTAGTGTCACATGACCATAAAAACTTGATGCTTGAGTGTCCACATGGGTGCATGCATGATTAGTTTTGCATAAAATTTCCTAATCATCATTGTTGCATGTGTATCATGGAAATAATGTAGGACATCCCCTTTATCCCCGAACCGCTGGCCAAACCCTGACATATATCATGACCAGCCGTTCTACAAGCCTTGAGCCAAAATCCCAACTTATCATAAACCTTGACCCAGGGTGAGAATGTCAATCCTTGCCCTCGGAAAACAACAAAAAAAAAAAGAAAAGAAAAATTCCCGATCAAAGAGTGGGAGAAAGCAAAAAAGGAAAGAAAATTCCTGATCAAGGATCAGAAGAAAACAAAAGAAACATCCAAAAAGGTCTTTGGACCAGACAATATCTGAACAATACAGAATTGTCACCAAGTAAACAAGAAAAATGAAACCACGACCTAAAGTGGTCCTCTCCCTTTGATTGCCGACAAAATCCCGTGCGCTAGCGACTTTCTCGCCACGCACTAAACAAAAACAGAAGAGGAAAAGACAAAAACACTCAAAGCCAAATTCCCCACCTAAAAACCATTCCCAAAATAAGTCTTATTGATCCATGATCATGCATGTAATCTTTGATTTGATAGGAAATGATTTGCAAAATCAAGTAATGACATATCTATGGTTCGGAATTCGGATAAAACACTTACCTGTGTGAGATTGATACACTTTGAGTGATTTTCTCCTATCTTTGTTAGACCCAGTGTTTCCTCTAAATGGTCGTTTAGAAACAATCCAAAATCTCATTTATGGTTATGAGAAAATTCATCAGCATACTCTCCTTCCTCGATAGACACATCATTTTTAAAAAAAAAGAGCATATATTGCTCTGATCAGTTGGAAGTTTTGTCTCTTTACTAAAGCATGTTTGCATTTTAGTGAAGAAAACACCGAGACTATTTTTAGTCTCACAGTTATCAAGAACTACGTAGGTCTGAGTTCCTCATCACAAATTGAGGATACGTAGGAGCAAAAGCCCTGCTTTTGTCGACCACCCCACCTTTTGTTACCGTGACCCAAGAGTCCGGTGGCATGCGGAGCCACATGACCGTGGGATCCCCAGATTCATGTTCTTTTTATGTTTCATCCTTTATCATTTACATGTTATTTTATTTCTATGACTTGAGGGACTAACGTTTGTTTTTTGTTGTTGCGATTGTCATTTGTTTTGTGCATATATTTTGTTTGGACTATTGCGTTAGTGCTTACTTCGTTGTTGTCAATAGTGTTTGTTGAAATTCCGGAACCGTGTAGAGTTTTTCATTTAGGAACGTCTTCCTAAAAATAAAATGAACAAAAAATCATGATAGCGCCAAAAATAAAGCGTTGTGAACGAATGTTGTGTCTATGTATACAAAGAAAAGAAAAGAGTTTTTTATATATGTAAAAGAAAATTTGTATAGAAGGATTTTGTGTGTGTAAATAATGTGTGAAAAGAAATTCTTGTGTGTGTGAGCGACAAGTGTATATAAAGAAACTTTTGTATAAACTACGGGTGTGTGTTTGAAAAAACGAAAAAAGAAATCTTTGAACATGAATAGGGTTTGTATATAGACCGTGTTGATGTAAAGAGAAAGAGTTTTAATGTGTGTGTGTACAGAAAAAGTTCGTCATGTATAGGAATGTAGGTGTACAAAGAAAAGTTTTTCTCATAGAGGGCAATGGATGTATAGTTTTTGTGAACATAAAAGATGAAACAAAAAGGAAAAAGAAAGAAAGACCTCGAAGGTCGGCATGTTATGGTTAGGAAGAATAAATCATTCGTAGAGAGCAAAAATATCTTTTTGGAAACAAGGGACTAACGCTAAGAGTTTATTTTCCTAAATAACCGAGATAAGAATGGATGGATTCATTGAACTGATGAAAAAACATAATTTGGAAACGTTGGGTCTGTTTGTGTAAATTCCCAACCGTAGTATCACAATGCCCTAAACAGGATGCTTGAGTGCCCACCTGGCTGTGGCCATGACTAATTTTGCACGTTGTTTCCAAATCATCATTGTTGCACGTGCCTTGTGGAAATAATATGGAAGTTCAACCCGAGACCGACACCGACACCTTGACCCACGAATTTGTTTTGCCCCAGATATCAAGATCGGCTCCCACGATAAAAGACCCCGTTGAGACACAACCTTAGACTACTTTGAACCTTGGCCTATAAAAAGAATCCTCATCCTTTCCCCCGAAGCAAAGGACAGCGGAATCTCCTCAAGGGAGGGCAAATAACGAATGCTAAAACCTGATTTCCCAAAGAAAGAAATGGAGAGGGAGAAATGAAAAGTAAGAAAAGGAAAAAATGAAAAGAAAGGAAAAGAAGGATCCCCGATCAAAGATCGGTAAGAAAAGGAAGAAATGAAAACAAAGAAAAGGAAAAAAAAGGAAAATAAAGGAAATCCTATTGATCCATGATCGTGCGTGTGATCTTTTGGTTCGATAGGAAATCGTGTGCAAAATAAAGTCATGGTGTAGTTATGGTTGGGGATTAGGGTAAAACACTTGCCTGTGTGAGTTTTTATACACTATGAGTGATTTATTCCCAGTTTCAGCTTAACCCGATGTTTCCCTCGAATGTTCATTTAAAAGCTAAATGTTGACATCCTACCCTCCATTTTCGGTTACAAGGAAAATTACCCTTGGCATGGGTATATTGTTTCTCTAAGATATGGTGCTCTCGCGAATGATTTATTTTTCTTTGCAAAAAGCATGTTTGCCTTTTTAGGTGGAAAAAAACCCGGTGGACCATTCGGTCCTGCCAACAAATCTTATTCGGAGCCCCATGAATTGATTGTCATTCATGCATCCTCCACCAACGAGTCTGGAGCCCCGCGAATTGATTGCCTAGCGTTGTTCGCCTATCCTCCATTTTCCACTTTTATTCGGAGCCCCATGAATTGATTATCATTCATGCATCCTCCACCAACGAGTCTGGAGCCCCGCAAATTGATTGCCTCGCGCTGTTCGCCTATCCTCCACCCTCAACTCTTATTTGGAGCCCCATGAATTGATTTTCATTCATGCATCCTCCACCAATCTTGTTCGGAGACCCATGAATGGATTGCCTAGCGCTGTTCATGTGTCCTCCACCATTAAGTGCAGAGCCTCCGGTGACCGGTGGACCATTCGGTCGTGCCAACAAATCTTATTTGGAGACCCATGAATTGATTGTCATTCATGCATCCTCCACCAACGAGTCTGGAGCCCCGCAAATTGATTGCCTAGCGTTGTTCGCCTATCCTCCATTTTCCACTTTTATTCGGAGCCCCATGAATTGATTGTCATTCATGCATCCTCCACCAACGAGTCTGGAGCCCCGCGAATTGATTGCCTAGCGCTGTTCGCCTATCCTCCACCCTCAAATCTTATTCGGAGCCCCATGAATTGATTGTCATTCATGCATCCTCCACCAACGAGTCTGGAGCCCCGCGAATTTATTGCCTAGCGTTGTTCGCCTATCCTCTATTCTTCACTTTTATTCGGAGCCCCATGAATTGATTGTCATTCATGCATCCTCCACCAACGAGTCTGGAGCCCCGCGAATTGATTGCCTAGCACTGTTCGCATATCCTCCATTCTCCACTTTTATTCGGAGCCCCATGAATTGATTGTCATTCATGCATCCTCCACCAACGAGTCTGGAGCCCCGCGAATTGATTGCCTAGCACTGTTCGCCTATCCTCCATTCTCTACTTTTATTCGGAGCCCCGTGAATTGATTGTCATTCATGCATCCTCCACCAACGAGTCTGGAGCCCCGCGAATTGATTGCCTAGCGTTGTTCGCCTATCCTCCACCCTCAACTTTTATTCGGAGCCCCATGAATTGATTGTCATTCATGCATCCTCCACCATCGAGTCTGGAGCCCCGCGAATTGATTGCCTAGCGTTGTTCGCCTATCCTCCACCCTTGAAATCTTGTTCGGAGACCCATGAATTGATTGCCTATCGCTGTTCATGTGTCCTCCACCATTAAGTGCGGAGCCTCCGGTGACTGGGGAATGTGGTTTTTGTTATTTTCCCGATCGTTTCCTTCGCTAAACATGTGTATATATGTATATTATGTTATTGGTGTTTTTGTTGTTTGTGTTTGTTTTGTGTTGTGCAGAAAAAAGAAGAAGGAGAGACGGGAGTCGTCATTGAATAATCACGGAAAGGGCGAAAAGGACGAAATCAGTGTTTTATCTTTGCTTTCCTCTTATCTCCGATAAAAGGTAAGTAAAGAGGGGCAACTGTCATACCTTAATTTCGTCCGGGGACTATTGCTTAATGGAATGCAACCTTTAGTTGACCACTTCAAAGTACTTGGCACCCTTTGTTGCACAATATGTGAAGTCCCGAGACGTGCCGGAAATCAAAAGGAAGCGTTGTTACGCGATCCGTGAAATTCCGTAACGTGACGGAAATCAAAAGGAAGTATTGTTACGCAATCCGTGAGTTTTCGTAACTTTTTTCGAAAGCTAAGAGAGTAATTATATGATCCGTAAGGTTCCGTAACCTTACGGAAAGAAAATAAGTGTCGTTACAAAATTCGTTAAGTTTCGTAACGTTATGAAAAAAGAATCACCAAAAAAAGTAAAAGGGGGGTGTATTTAGTAAAAAAAGGGTGCAAATAGCAACCAGGCCCACTTGGGCCTTCCAGATTCTTCCTCCAAAAGGCGGTTGCTTCTGGAGGAAGCAACCTGGCTCGCCTGGGCGAGCTGAGTGGCAAGCTCCTCCCCTATTTTGCTATAAATAGGGGGAGGAGTGAAGAAGAAAAGGGTTCAGTCTTCTTGGCACTTCGTATTCACTTGAAATTGCTGAGGAAAATTGTTTCCGTGAAGAAAATCCAAGCCGAGACGCTTCCGTAACGTTTCCGTAACATTTCTGTGGGTGATTCCGTGAAGATTTTCAACCGCTCTTCGACATTCTTCGTTCGTTCTTCAACCGGTAAGTACCCTAAATCGAGCTTTCCAATTCATTCTATGTACCCGTGGTGGTCCCCATTTGTTTCGTGTACTTTTATTCTCGTTTCATTTACTTTCCGTACCCCTTTTTGACGTGCTTCAGTCATTTATTTAAGTCATTTCTCGCCTAATCAAAAAATAAAATAAATTTCCACCGATCATTTGATTTGTAATATCCGTTAATTTCTGTTAAAATGAAATCCGACCGTTCGGTCGTGCCGTAACCACGTTGGAAATCAAAAAAGAGGTAAAATAATAATATAATAATAAAAAAATACCTTTTAGTAAAATAAAGTGAAAAAATCAATCGGACGTTTCTCTTTGGGATTTCTCTTTCTTAATCGAATTGACTAATAACTAAGTGAAACTAAGGCTAAAATGAACCCGCAAAGTCAAGCTCATCCACAAAAAATCACTAAAGAAAGGATTTGAAAAGTTCAATATCTCAGTTTTTCTTACCAAGTAAATGGATCATTTTTAAGGTCCAACGCCTTAAAATTATCGTCTTCGGAATTGGGGTGAATTCTACAGGCTTTTTTTTCGTTGCAAAACTCATTTCTTGGTTGGTGTTTTGGTTTGTGCTAAAGGTGGTGTTCGTCATTGGAAGTGCGGTAGACAGACTTTGTGGTTGATTTAGGGATGGCCTTTGTGGATAACTGGGTGGTGGGTAAGGAGAGGGTTTGTTATTGGCTGAGTAATGATATTGTTGGGTTGGTGGGAAACTTGGCTGTATAGGAATGACAGTCACAACATGGGTTTCTCCCTCATTCTCACCCTCTTCACTTGCCCCAGTTTTTTTGCATTTATCAAAGCATGATGATCAGATTTGCCTCTTTTTAGACCCACTTCGATCATTTCGCCAGCGAAGACCAAATCCGCAAAGCTTGAAGGTGTGTAACCCACCATTTTCTATAATAGAACACTAGTAATATGTCTACTATCATTGTTATTATTTCTTTCTTCGTCATAAAGGGAAACACTTGGGCTGCCAGATCCCTCCACCTTTGGGCGTATTCTTTGAAAGATCCATGCCCCCTTTTTGCACATGTTCTATAGTTGCATCCTATCCAAAAACATTATACTGACACTGCCTAACGAAGGCAACCATTAGGTCCTTCCAAGAATGGACTCAGGAAGGTTCCAAGTTAGTGTACCAGGTAACAGCTACCCCAGTAAGACTTTCTTGGAAGAAATGTATAAGTAATTCCTCATCTTTTGCGTATGCCCCCCCCCCCCCCCATTTTCCGACAATACATCTTTAGATGGTTCTTGGGGCAAGTAGTCCCCTTGTACTTGTCAAAGTCTGGCACCTTGAACTTGGGAATGACCATGTTTGGGTACTAGGAACAACTCTTCTAGGTTAGCAAAGGCATAATCTTCGCCTCCTTCAATGTCCTTGAGCCTTTCCTCTAGATGATCCAACTTCCCATTTCTGCCATAGCATGAGGGTTTTTACTTGTTGTGGAATGCAAGAGGTGTGGTTGTGGGTGATACTGAGGGCCCTCCAAAGTGTTTGGCATGGGTATACCACCAACTGCTTGCCCTTCAGTGGCATATCCGAGGCAAGGCTCGAAGTCAGCTAGATTGTGGTGGGGAATTTCATGTGTCTCCCCAACGGTTTAAGAGACATGTGCATGATCAGTTTGGGGTTGTTGGCTTTCAATGAGTATGGGAGCAGAGTTATTGACATCCTCCTTGGGAGGCGAGCCATATGGCGGGAAGGCGTGCTTGCACATCATGGGGCCGTCCGTACTTCCCAAATCTTTGTCCACCATATCTGAGGTTGGATGATTCATTTGGTTGAGATCAGATGGGGGCATCGGGTTCACCTTAGTAACAGCCCTGGTAGCGGCAACTGTAACCGCATTGGCTTCCATTATGTTCTTCATGCTCATCATGGCCTCCCTCATTGTGGCGATTTTCTCTTTCATGGCCTCCATGTCGGCCTTTATCTGCTCTTGCACCTCCTCTACTTCACTCATTACTCTAGCTCTAGCACGAGTTCGGCAAGGGCGCCGTAAAGTGTGTTCTTTTCTTTTTGATAACAATGATTAAGTTCATTTTTATTTTATCTTATTTTATTTTATTTTTTTATTTTTTTTCAAGGAAAGAATGCAATGAGAAATGCAACCAATGAAAAGCATGGATGTATGTGAATGATACACAGTTGAAGTATTGCGAATTTTTACGCAGGACATGGGGTTGAATCAATTTAGATTTTTCAACATGGTTCATGACATCTTGGTCAAGGTGAAACTGGAAGTAACAAGGACATCAACAGTCCTAAATGTGTTTGGCAGTAGACAAAGCAGTGATGTAACTCGATTCATCTTTTGCCCCAATTTTTGCAAGATGGTTACTTCCATACTTCAACTTAACTTGATGAACTTTTTTCGAAAAAGCATGAGCTTAGTTCAACCCTATAATCCAAGGAATGGCAATTCTGATCGCCAATACTTCAACAACCTTTCATAGGGATGAATGACTCGGGCATACTTTAAGCTATGCATGGAAAATGTAATTATGAAATTGAGATGCCCGAAGAAACATCATTTCCTAGTTAACCATGCATTAGGTACCATGTTCACTCATTTTGATTTTAAGTGAAATGGGTTTATGATCCCAACATGGTTGGCTCATGGTACCGAATATATGCAACCAAGAATGTATCATGAATTTTCACGCATGAGCGAACATGAAAACAAAAGGTATGCAATTTGTAGATCAAAAAGTTTGTTGGACGCATATGCATGATGATGCAATGACTCATGCAAAATGTGAGGCTGGAATATGATAATGGACAAATGCAGGAACGATATGTTCATTATGATGCCATGAAGAGATGCTTATGCGATGCATGATATGAATGCATTTACGGACACGAGAGCCCAGAAAATTATCTCTTCTTACTTGTGCATTTGGGGGCGCAGTGCCCCATGTGTACTGTTAAGAAGATGATATGGACCTTCTGACTTCCCGTGACAAAGGACTAGACCAACATACAATGCATGTTAGAGATAAAATGCGGGAGTGACTTGATTCGCACTGACTTTTGGAGTAAAAACATGGGATAAACTCATTTTATTCAGAAAGTTTATAACTAGTCAAGATCTGAGTGACAATACAAACTTCCCTAGCGGTTTCTAATTATATAGGCCATTAGACTATCATATACTGACAATAGCTGAGAAGTCCGTGGATCTCCTCGGGGGTGGAGTAGGTGTCCGCCATTGCTTTGGCCTTGGCTAGCAATCGGGGAAGTGCTTGACTCCCATTCAAGGTAAGAGCAAACCGGTCCATCCACATCGTTGCCTCTTGATGTAACGAGTCGATCACCCTTCCTCTAGCCTCCTTTTCCGCGTACACTTGGGCATACTCATCTGCCACTTTGTTCTCATGGGTCGTGGCTAGATTTAATTCTTCTTGGTACTTGCTGACGATGGATAACATGTTGGTCTTTGTCTCGCATAAATGCTGAGTCAAGTTTCTTTTGGACCTTGAGCAAACCTTCAACTCATCTTTCAAGATCAAACTGTCTAGTCGTGATTGGTCCCTTTCCTCTCTCCGAAGCTTAAACTCGCTATTGCTACCCCACAGAGCCCCTCGGAATTTGTTCCGGCCGTGCTCTTCCCTGCGAGCCCTCTTGGTTTCTTGTTCCAAGGCTTTGGTGGTAGCTATATTCATATCTCTCAGTTCGGCATTCTCCTTTCGGATTTTAAGAGCTGCTGATTTGAACCTTTCTTTGACTGTTTGAGCTTGCTTGAGTTCTGTCCTAAGGGCCTGCACCTCTTCGTCTTCCTCCGGTGCCTCAACTTCCTCCCTTTTGCGGTTCTCAAACTCGGGAGCCAATCCAAACCTTGCACGTGGGCTTTCAACCCCTTACGATAGCCACCGAAGGGCCCATTGTTACTGCCCCTGATCCTTCTTTTGCAACACCTCCCATGCCTTGCGGACCTTTTGAAGTGTCTCCATGTTGGTCTTATTGAAGCCTCGTGAAATGATAGGCGCGAGCTCATCCTCTAGTGGCGCCCCTTTCATAGGGTAGCCAAGTTGTCTTATAGCAAGAACGAGATTGTAGCTGATGCAACCCCTCGTCCCCATCAAGGGAACATTTGGAAATCCTCCGCACGAGACAAGAACTCCGGTTCTTCCTTCTTTCCATCGAGGGAACCAGTTGAAAGACGCTCTTTCTTTGTTTGATAAGAGTTGGTCCCAATTTGCGCCTCCTTTCTCTATGCATGAACGGTGACCTTCTAACGGGCAAGCATGCCTTACCTCTTGGCGAAAAAAGTGTGAAACCAACCATACCTAAAGAGCGGGAGTACAATAGACAATCCTCGTACTGCTCTTCTCACATCTTCGGTCGAAGGTGTCATATAGGTCGGCTAGCATAGCGACAACCGGGCTTTCCTTGTGGTTATGATAGGCGAGAAAAGCGTCGATCGCTGCCAGGTCCACCAACCCATCCACATTCGGAAAGAGGACTCCTCCAAAGATCAACAGTGCAAGAATGTCTATGAACGGGGCCCATTCACTTCTACCTGCCAAGATTCTTGCTTTTGCCTCCAAACATTTTCTCGGTATCCCGACCACCCCATTTTCGACTTGCTTTTGGCGGTCTAATTCCTGCGCCGAGATTTGGACTATTTTAGAAATTCTAGCTAATGAGGGATAGAACCCTGAGAAGTGGTATGGTTTCCTTCCCCCTAGAGGACATCCTAGGATTTCTTCGAATTCTTCCACCATGGGTGATAGCTGGAAGTCCCCAAAAGTGAAGCACCTCAACGGCTGATCATAATACTGGGCGAGGGAGGCAATGGACTCTTTGGAGACTTCTACCATGGCTAGGTCCCAGATTTTACCGTAAGCTTTGCGAAAAGCTTGCCGCTGGAGCTGACCCATCAATTGCCCTAGCTCTTTTAGGCTGGTGATTCCCAGGCTCTTGACCTTGACTTGATAGAACCTCTTTTTAAGTGAAGGCTTTTGACTTGATCCCATGTTTTACTAAAGTGAAACAAAACCCAGCACGAATAAAAACTCCGACATCTATCATGGGTGGAATGGATGAATGCATGAAGAAATGCATATGATACAGATGCAATTTATGAACACGGGAGCCCGGGAAATTGTCTCCTTCTTAGATACAACGTCTTGGGGTAACACAGTGCCCAACATATGTATTTAAGAAGGTGACATGGACCTTCCGTTGGTTTGCCAAAGAGAGGGGATTAAGACGGGACCCACGCATGATGCATATGTGAAAGGTACAACACAGGGATGTACATAGTACGACAATATTCACAAACAAATATAAGAAAAAGGGTACTTAACACTTATGCATGGCAGTGTTGAAAAATGGCATGCAGGGTGTTTGCCCCGTGCCCCTATTTACGGGACCTATATGGGAGGGAGCTAAAAGGGCTTTTAGTGATAATTCCCAAGGCGGTCATATCTCTCTTGATGGTCTCTAGAGGTATCATCCTCTTTGAAGAACATATTGCAGCAGTAGGGACTACTAGCAACAATATGTTATCAAAGAAAACAACTCTAGATGAGGGTTCATTGTAATCAAGCAAGTCGGAGACCTAGCATGATCACAGATTCACCTTCACTCCTTAAGTTCCCATGGACCCGGGTATAAGGCCCTTTTTCAACTCACCGTGTGTGCAAATAGTGTTGGTGTTTGTGTGCATCAAATGAATAAATATTTACCTCATGCATACATTTTAAAATACACTAAAAGCATCAAAAGAGTTTATATACACAAGAACATAAGGAGAAAGACAAAGAAAAAGAACAAAAAGGGAAGTCATGGTAAGGAAAGCACACTGATTGATTGGCCTAACTCTCTAAAAAACATTCCCCAGTGGAGTCGCCAACTGTCGCAACCTACCCTTCGGCGAGAGGGCGACGTGTGACTCGCGGGTGCATGTCCCAAGAAAGGAATACGCGCGGAGTCGCCACCAACGTTTATTTGAGGAAAATGTTGGAAAAACCGAAAAAGACGTGATCTACGAACTTTAGGTGAAAGGTTCGGGAGTTGTATTTACCCACGGGGAAGGTATTAGCACCCAACGCATCCGTCACAAGAGACGACAGCCTTTAATCAAATGTGCAAATATGACTTCAATTTATATTCTTTTCCCTTTTTACGTTCTTATGTCTTTTTTATGCCTTTTTATGTTTTTATCTTTTTGTGGTCGACAATGGCGTTTCCCTTTGCTCCTACGTATTCCTCAATTGCGATGAGAAAATCAGACCTACGTAGTTCTTTTGTGAACAAAACGTTTTGTTTAAGTTATTTTTTATCCTTTTTTGCAAGATATGTTTTTATTGAATGAAAGGTCATTTAAGGCGTTGGACCATTAGATAATCTTTCGATTCTTTTGAAAAGTGATAAAACATTAAGGCATTGGACCATTAATGATTTCTTTATTTTTGAAAGAGATAACAAAGTTACATATTGATTTTAGGCTTTTCAGAAATCTACATTTAACCAATAAAAGCGGAAAAGACCATTTCAAGGCGTTGGACCTTTGAAAATGGCTTTTTTAGGCGATGACAAAAGTTTGGTTTATGAATTGATTTTAGCCTTAGTTTCACTTTGGTTATTAGTCAATTCAATTAAGAAAGAAAAATCCCAAAGAGAAACGTCTGATTGATTTTTTTGTTTTATTTTACTAAAAGATATTTTTTATTATTATATTATTATTTTACCTCTTTTTGGTTTCCAACGTGGTTACGGCATGACCGAACGGTCGGATTTCATTTTAAACGAAATTAACAGATATTTCAATTCAAATGATCGGTGGAAATTTATTTTATTTTTGATTTAGGCGAGAAAATGACTTAAGTAAATGATTGAAGCACGTCAAAAGGGGGTACGGAAAGTAAATGAAATGAAAATAAAAGAAAATGAAAACAAATGAGGACCACTAAGGGTACATAGAATGAATTGAAAAGTTCAGTTTCGAGAACTTACTAGTTGAAGACCGAAGAACGAATGAAGAACGTCGAAGAACAGCTGAAAATCTTTGCGAAAATCCCCATGGAAACGTTACGGAAGCGCCTCGGCTCGGATTTTCTTCACAGAACCAATTTTTTTCACTAATTTCAAGTGATTCTCGAATTACCAGGACGGCTGAACAATTTTCCTCTTCACTTCTCTCCCTATTTATAGGAAAATAGGGGAGATGCTTGCCATCCAGCTCACCCAGGCGAGCTAGATTGCTTCTTCCAGAAGCAACCGCCTTCTGGAGGAATTTTCTGGAAGGCCCAAGTGGGCCTGGTTGCTATTTGCACCCCCATTTTTAATAAGTACACCCCCTGCCTTTTTTGGTGATTTTTTTCCGTAATGTTACGAAACTTTACGAATTTCGTAACGATGCTTGTTTTGTTTTCGTAATGTTACGAAACCTTACGGATTACGTAATCATCCCTTCTTTGCCTTCCGTAATGTTACGGAACTTTGCGGATTGCGCACTAACACTTCCTTTTAATTTCCGACATGTTGAAGAACTCCACAGATTGTGCTACAATGCCTTCTTTTGACTTCCGACACGTCACGGAACTTCACGAATTTCCTAACGATGGGCGCCAAGTACCTCAAAGTGGTCAAACGAGGGTCGCATCCCAACAATGGATGGTCCCCGGATGAAATTAGGGTATGACAATATTACTTGGCAAAAAAGCAGTCTAAAGCTACTCTGTCATCATGGACCTCATGTATCAAAAGCAAATACAAATGGTAATGATGCTGATGTTGCACCTGAATTTTCTCCTTTCAAAACTGTTCAATTTGGAAATCCTTCTCAAGACACTGTTGACCCAAGAGATGGAGGCTTTGAAGGATGATTATGGAGATGGAAATGGGAAAAATGAATCAAGGCAATTTATTGAGGGTTAATGGATCTTGAATAGAGAATCAATAGACTAGAGACAGTGACTAAGAAATTATAAAGATAGCAATATTTGATCACCGATAAGATATAAGTCTCAAATTTCATAAATGGAGAGAGCCACACAGTCAAAATAAGCAAACTAACCATGAATGCAAAAACAAATATTGAAATAAATAATACCACTATTATGTGTAGTGGAGCTTTCCAATTTTTGTACTTAACACTAGATTTTTCTTGTTAACCAAGGCCAAAAAGACCACCTAAACGAGACTTGTCAACCACTTGAGAGCCTAACCGAACTTGCTTAGATTATTATTTTGATCTTAGGAACTTACAATCTTATTACCTCGGTGAAATTTAGTCGCAATTGGCAATCCTAGTTACATAATGGATATTCAACTCTAACTTCTTAAGCTCTAAGATTACCTTCAAAAGTGATATGAAGATTTAAGTTTAAATTAGTCTAACCCATTCATTTTGGACACTACACTTTCCGTTTAGTGAAATTTCACTGTATGTGTGGGCTTTTTATGAACTCCTATTCTATTGTCTTTGACCTCACATTTTCCCTTTGTACCTAATGCAGTCTCAACTGACATTAACCTTATATTACTGTTGGGACTGATCACTGATTCTCTGTTCTAAACAGATGAAAAGAATATTCTGCAAAGAGAACTGAGAGCAGCACCGGTAATTATATTTAAACTCGTGTCATCTCGTTACCTTGAATAATACACCCCAGATTTCCTCTTCCTCAGAAGGGACTGCAGTAATCTTATTCTTTGGATTCTCATAGCATCTCAATCCTCCAACTGTTGTAGAGTAGAAACATCTTGTATAATTTACAAAATAACAATGTCAATAGTGAGGGAATACTTAGAATCATGGGGAACAAAAAGAAACAGAACATAGACAACGTCAATGTAAAAATTCTCATATTTTGAATTATCATCATCTTGAAAGGGAGGGAGGAAATGATCCAATCTTGGATCACTTGGAACAAATAGTTGCCAAAATGCTGAGGATTGTGATATGTTGGAACAAAAAGAAACTCACCTCGAGGGAAAGAAGCAAGTGACTTGCCACAAGAACCTTTAAGCAATATAATTTACTTTACTTGTGATATTCTGGAACAAACAAAACATTGAATACAAACCAACTATAGTGGGGGAAGATATAATTTACTTTACATGTTTGGTGAACAATATATAAAATTTGGTCAAGTGAGACAGCAATATAAATACTAAGTACCAACAGATACAGTATCTATGCCTTTTTATATAGCTTTGCATTAAAAAAGCAATAGAAAATAATATGTATATATACTGAGAGTATATTTTATTATTATTATTAAATCATAAATTATGATAAATATTAATTTTTTTAATTTTAATAATAGATATTTTTAATAGGAAATAATAAATATTTTAAAAGCTATATAAAAAGGGATTTTTAATTAATTGACAACTTAAAAAGAAGTGTAGGTTAAATTTATATATCCATTGCTTTTATCCTCCTCCATGATGTAAATCAAGTTCAATGAAACAATGCAACTATTTGTAATACTATTAATTAACAAATAATATTAAAATAAATAATAAATATTTTTATACAAAAGTTACTTTGGGGTAGATTTAGAGGGGTAGTGTAGGCTTTCCAACTTTATAATATCACACATGTATATCTATTAAAGCTAGAATGCATGGGTCAGCCCAACGGTTTCAATGTTGGAATGCAAAGATGATGAAGCTTCACTTTAAAATTTTACTCGGGACCAACATTTTATATTTTGATGCATAAATTCACCCTTATAAAAGTATTCACTCTTGAACAAGAGAATATTAGGAACTACTCACTCTCTTTCATGATAAGCTACATAACTTCTCCTATATCAAGTATGTCACACTAATTTATTTATAAGTTTTTTATTTCTCCCTATTGTTTAAATTTAGTCTATCTCAATTTAAATTTGAATTTTGAATTTTAAAATTTGATACATTATATCAATTTGATAGACATACAGATCATATGTATTTATTTAAATAATTTGTTGACAATGTGGTCACAACTAAAAAATTGCAGAGCTAAAAACTTCTAACTAAATGCTTAGGTGTAACATAAATTGGAAAATCAAAATTTTGATACTTACTGGGTATAGTTCAAAATCAGCAGCTGGCCCAATGTTTAATATGCTCAGAACCTTAGCTTTTGCCAGGTCATGTTGTTTAACACTTGTCAAGAACTCATTGATGCTTTCTCTTGTTTGAACAAAGGCAGCAGTGTCAACCAAATAATCATAAACCTGCTAGATATACAACATATGCATCTACCAATAAAACTTACAAGTATTCTCATTGATTCTTGGCATCAAGAAAAATTAAATGCTTGATTACAATCAGCATCCCTATAATTTAAGTGTGAAATAACTACTATCTTCCATTCATTTCCATAAATTATCATGAAATTCATCTCTCTCTATTCCTTTTAATACATGTTAAAATCAAAAGATAAGGATTAAACCAGCCTATAAGATTTAAAAGATAAATTCACTAGAAATTACCCTTACCTTTCGTTAAGTTATCATGTATTAGTCATGAGAGTGAAAACTAAATAAAAACGATTGCAATATAAATATATACATGAAGAGCTGGGTTAGTAAAAAAAGGTACTTCCATTGAGCCAAAAGAGAACGGGTTTTTGTTCTGGTTTGTGAGTGGCCTTGAAAAACCAATAGAACAATGCTCTTCCTTGAGTTTCATTGACAGTGATATAACCACCATATTGTTGAACTTCACCGGAGGCTGTGCAGGTAATCCATGCGCTCTATCAACTTCTTGCTCTGCTAGTATCTCCTGGCTAAGGTAACTAGCTACTGAAGGCTTTGCCACACCTAACGCTTCTATGGTCAAACAAACAAAAAGCAGAAGATGAAGATTGAGAAAAACTGAACACAAAGCCATAACTGATATATATCTCCGGTGTAGGTGTGTTTGTGTAGGTGTGTGATATATATCCACGCATTGAATTGGCTAACGGCCAAACCAAATACGCCAAATACAGTGATTCAAAAAGCATTCAAATGCCTAAGTTGTGCCGTATTACAGTAAGTTGCAGATGTGATCATTACAATGCAGCAACATTAATATAGAGTTGCATGCTAAAAGAATCAAAATCAAAATCTGGTATATTTGCTCAGAAAAATTTCTAGCCTTGTAGGAGAATTTGTTGAAGATAGGAATGAGAAAACCCTAAGGTTTATACTGTAATTAATAACACAAGAGTCTCAAGATAGAGAATGAAGCTTCATTGTAAGAACTGTGGAAAGCACCTGTAGCAGATGATGAGAGTGATGAGCAAAATGACGACGACAGCGATGAAGTCTATTTCATTGAAGCCTTTGGGAAGAGACGGCACCGTGAGGCCCCATTTGCTGGAGGAGATTCCGATTGTGGTGCCTAGGTACGCTGTCAAGCCTCTGGCAACGGTGGCATTGGAAAGCACAGACCAAAGGTGACGCAGAGGTAGCTGAAGGCTCCACCAGCGACGGGCATGTCGATGACAAACTCGGTGTAGCATAAGGCGGAAAGGAGGGCGCAGAAACCGACAACGACAATTAAAATAAGAGTAAACACCAAATTCAAATTAAATAATAGTAGTATCTTAAAATTTCATTAATTTATCTACACTATCCATTCATTTGTAAGTAAAAATCTTTTTTTATTTTACCTACAATTTAGCTATAGGCATAAGTTTTTATAAGGTTTTACCTACACTACATAGTTATAGGTAATTTTTTTTATATTTTTCCATGATTTACCTATACTAAAAACTGTAAGTATAAGTCTTTGAATTTAACCTACGTTAAACAATGGTAGGTAATAAAGTATTTTTAAAGTTTACCTACACTAATTCATGTTTGTAGGTAAAGGTGTTTGTAGGTATAAGGCATTTTTCTTGTAGTGCCTATGGTGGTTCAAGGAATGTGTGCAACACTTTTTTAGTTAACTATTTATTATTTATATTGAAATTAGGGTGAGACACTATATATAAGTGTTTGTTTGAGTATGTATTACATTGTTTCAAACATGGATCAGTAATTTTTAACCAAATTTAGGCCATTATTTGGAACCTATGGTTGTGTTTAGGGTCTTATTGGAAAACTGTATTTATTAAAAAAGACAAATATACTTTAAGTATAACATGCTACCAAGTTGACTCATCTTCCAAAAGTAAAGAACATAGTATAAGAAGATTTTTTATTCTTCTACCAAATTAAAAAATTTATTTCTTATGTTATCGAAAATTACATTTCCTTCCTTTTTTTCCTTCCAAACGTTTACCTTAAACTCAAAAAAATTAAAGTAGGAAATTTTTCTTAATTATTATATTTATTATCCTTTAGGCACAAAATATAAAGTGATGTCTCTTTTATTGAATTTGTACCTATTTGGCTAAAATTTGTAGCTTTCACCTTGACATGGGAGAGGTTTGAGCAATTAAAGAATCCTAGGAAAAAGAGTGTGCCACATACTAGTAATTCAATGATTAACAATGAAGATCTTTTAACCATATACATATACTTTACTAATTAATAGTCTCAATTGTGATTTCTTTACTATCTGAATTTTTCTAGGTATATTTATAAGCTGATTTACTCCAATAAATAGTCGGAAAAATTGAAATCCAAGTTGTCGATCACCTCGGAAAAATTGAAGCAAAAGGCGTCTTTTCTTTTTCTTTTTCTTCTCTTGAATAAATGGTTGGAAGACAAGTTGAGAAACAAAAAAAGGCTCAATAAGCAAAACATAGGATTGAAACAATTTTCTCTTCAAAATCAATCCAATCCAATTGATGTACACCCTTAAATTTTGTGAATTTCATCGATTCATCACTTTTTCTATAATTTAATTCACACTATTGTAAATGTATAATTTTTTATCATATAAAAATTTAACATCAAAATGCTCATTTTGGATATGATATGGTCATGAGGAAAAGGATTTTTTTTCATAACATGGTATACATATATATTTACAAAATGTTGGCTTTTTCTTTTGGAAGATGCACTATTAGAACAGTTGAGGCACATGTTGTTGCTAGTTCAATTAGACAAATAAAAGTGTGTTTTCTCAAGTGTTTACTGTAGCATATATAATTGACAAGTATTTTTTGTAGCCTCGGCCTATCATATTAGAACTAGTGTGAATCACATAAATGTTGATTAAAATGAAACTGTGTTTAAGTCTGTTTTGAAGAGAAGCTCTCTGAATAAAGTCTTGGCTTTTTCATGGAAACATTTACATGACCGTTTGACAACTAAAGAAAACCATGATTATGAAGGGCCAAGACATTTATAGTAGCCAAGATGAGGTTACTACTTCACCTTCTTCTAGTGAAAGTGAAGAAGCAAAAGGGGAAGAATCTAGTGAAGAAATTGACTCCCAAGAAGAAAGGGACCTTTTAATGGTTAGAAGGCTTCTAGGAGGCCAATCTTGTGACTTGGTAAATTGGATTGATGCTATTAAACTTCACTTGTATTGTTGCTCTATTTTTTTCTTCATCCCTATTTTTGTGTGTTTTCGCATTCCTTTATAGTCGCATACAAACTATTCAAAAAGATTTCCCCATTTCTATTTATAAGTGAATGAACATAGGAATGATATTGAATCATATTTCTGAGTTCGACCTAAGTTAATCCCGTGCTGCGGAATTTCCAAGTTTTACTTGCTTTTGAACGATTCGAAAGTCATTTTCAATTAATTTTTTTTATCGATATCAATCGAGACTATTTTTGATCGGATGTCAGTTGGGGCAATTTTTTGGCAAACGCCGGCTTGGACTTTTTTGGACGACATAGGCTGGTGATATTTTTTTGCTTGACGTCGGTTAAAAAGTAGCACCTACTAATGTTGATGAGAAAAAGCTTGGCCTACGTCAGTTGAACAAACCCTCAGCTGCCATCAACAGAAAACAAACTTAGCCGATGTCAACATAAAAATAACAATGAGTAACGTTGACCAAAAACCTAGCCTATTTGAACAAAAAAATATCCATAAAATGGCTTTGGCAAAAACCCTAGCTTGATGTCGACCAAAAAACCTAGCATATGTCAGCCAAAAAAAGGCCTTGGCATCGACCAAAAATAGTCTTGACCATTGTCAACCAAAAAACATCATCAACTGATAAGTTCTATCCTATTTTATTGTGTCCTTTTTTACTCTTAATGTCTTTTGTGGCCAGTCCAACCATTTGAATGATGTGAGAATAGACTGTGATGGGAAAGTCATGATTTTATTTGGAATTGAAATTGGATGGTTGATGTGTTATGACCTTGGGATTTGTTTTAATATATTAAATTTATAAGAGGCTTGCTTTATATGAATCAAGATTTTATGATTTATCTTTCTATGGATATGTGGTAAGTTGTAAAATTCAGAATATTTTTTCCAAGAAATTGGGGACAAGAAGAAATGATGTCTCCTTAACCATGAACTATGAAATTGGGAACACCTCTATAGGAGATTGATGTTTTGGGTATTTCATGAGTCATAATGGTTTAAATAATATAAATGTTCTCAAACTCCATTTCAAGGTGATTTTTCATAATTTGTATTTTGTCCTTATTTAAAACTTCAGTTTTAAAAAGTTTAAAACAAATTTAGATGCTCAGAACCAATTCACTTAATCAAAATGAACTTGTTTGTGACCAAGTTGTTTAGGGTTGGGTTTCATAAAAAAGTAACATGAATCCAACCTACCTTCTCAAGGAGGAAGCTACAGGATTGAGCTAGATATATAGGTACAAATTCAATAAAAGGGACAATATATTTTTTGTGTGTGCGCATGTGAAGGGTAAAAAAAGTTGGTCAAATCTATGTTATCTTTTTTAGTTTTAAGTAAAGGTTTCATAGATAAAAAATTGAAGGTAAAGAAATTTTGAATTCCATCATAACTAATTTTTTATTTGGTATACATAAAAGATCTTCCTATACTATGTACTATTTAATTTTGAATGATGAGTCAATTTGGTAGTAGGCTTCATAAATTAGAAATTGAAGTAAAGGTTTTAAGAGTGATTTGATTTAGGCTTAGCCCACCAAATGTCAAAAAACAGTCAACCAAAGTCAAAGTAAGGAGCTGTAAGTCGACCAATTTTTGACAATGTTGTAAAAAGAAACAAGTTTAGTCAAAACCTTAGAAATTAAAGTTTTGAACACCAAATTAACTAATTAATTAGTGTAGGCCTAATATAAATAATTTAAATAGACAAAGACCTAATATAATTAATGTTTCTAATTATTAATTAGTTAACTAGAATTTAATTAACCTTAATTGTCTTAATTAAAGCTAACTAATAATAGATTACTCCCTCCGTCTCAAAACAAGCTAAACAGGTATTTTATTTTCAAGATCCTTGTGATGAAAGATGGTTAGTGGTTCTACATGGATAAACAATTAATGTTAATTTAGCCTAAAAAGATTAAATTTGTACATTTGAGTTCGAGGATAGTGGGAAGCGTTTTGAAACTTTGAAAAAGGCGAATGAGAGGTGAACATTGTGTTAAGCATAGACGTGGGTCTATGTCTTCGGTGGTGCATACAAGATATTAGGAAGGGAGGCGGATTCATGAAGGTGTACCATGGGTGAGTAACTTTGTGGATTTATTTTACTTTTGCATTTTCTTGAACTCTAGAAGACTTCAAATCTCTCAAGGTATTGAGAGTTTCTATTTTCTTTAACGTCAATTTTGGTTTGGGAGGTTATCCTCCATGAGTATGGGCTCTTAGAGTAATTTCTATATTATTTGGTGTTGAAAGTTTGTGCACACATGCTGTTTTACAAATTCCAGCTTTGACATACTTTACATAGTTTTTTACTTTGTTTGATTCACATACCGTTTGATGAAAATAAAATTATATTTGAAAAGTAGACTCTTGGGGAATATGAATATGTATAAAATACATTATATTTGGATTAGACACTACTAGAAAGACCGGATTCTAAGTCGGTTATTAGGCCCATGTCACGACGGTTTTCAATCGTCGTTAAAGCCGACGTCGTAAAATATATCAGACAATTTACGACGGTTTCGGGAATCATCGTCATAGGTTATTAATTTTATGACGGTTCACATCAACCGCCTTAGGTCGTGGTTTCCTTTTTCTTGTTTACTTGGTGACAATTCTGTATTGTTCAGATATTGTCTGGTCCAAAGACCTTTCTGGATGTTTCTTCTGTTTTCTTCCGATCCTTGATCGGGAATTTTCTTTCCTTTTTTTGTTTTCTCCCACTCTTTGATTGGGATTTTTTTTTTGTTTTCCGAGGGCAAGGATTGACATTCTCACCCTGGGTCAAGGTTTATGATAAGTTGGGATTTTGGCTCAAGGCTTGTAGAACGGCTGGTCATGATATATGTTAGGGTTTGGCCAACAGTTCAGGGATAAAGGGGATGTCCTACATTATTTCCATGATACACATTGAACAATGATGATTAGGAAATTTTATGCAAAACTGGTCATGCATGCACCCATGTGGACACTCAAGCATCAAGTTTTTATGGTCATGTGACACTAGGGCTCAGGATTCATTTTCCCTATTTTAAGTCAACCCAGTGTTTCCAAAATATGTTCTTTTATCAAATCATGCATTCATCCGAGTCCATTTTGGGCGTTTGGAAAATTTTCACAGCATTCACTCTTCAGGTGTATACACATTTTTTTCAAAAACTGGTTAAGATTAGTAAAATCTTTCAAAGAAAAGTTGGAAATTATCTCTTTTCACAAGCATGTTGATTTTTAGCTAGACAACTTTTTATTTTTTATTATTATTATTTTTTATTTTCTTTTTTTCTTCCTTCTTTTTCTTTTCTTGCTCGCTCTCTTTTTTTCATGAGGTATTTTGCTACCTAAACATACGTATATTTTTGTGAGGTATTTTGCTATATACATGCGTGTCCAAGGTATCTTGCTACCTAAACATACATATATATGTTTTGCGAGATATTTTTGCTATATACATGCATATCCAAGGTATCTTGCTACCTAAACATACATATATATATTTTGTGAACTACTTTTGCTACATACATGCATATCCAAGGTATCTTTCTACCTAAACATACATATATATATTTTATGAAGTATTTTTTGCTACATACATGCATATCCAAGGTATCTTTCTACCTAAACATACATACATACATACATATATATATATATATATATATATATTTATATATATATATATATATATATATATATATATATATATATATATATATATATATATATATATATATATATATATATATATATATATATATATATTGCTTGTTTTATTTAAATCCTATATTCCTAGGATCATGAGCAACTATGTGTGTCCTGCTATGTCTTGAGAAACAAAAGTGTTCATATAACAAGCAGAGATTTAAAAGGCACTAGGGTGCCTCCCAATAGCGCTTCTTTAACGTCTTGAGCTGGACACGTGATGGTTTGTCGGTCACGCACCTAATACTTTGCTTACCTTTGGCTTTGGACTTGCTCGCCTATTGCTCGGCCATGGGTCGTAAACAACGCTCTAACCTTTTTGTGGATGAGCTGAGGTGAACTCTAGAGGTGATGGCGGTGCGTCTGTTGCCCGCTGCCGGCCATCCCCAGGCTGCTGTGGTGTTTCGCCCTGCGCCTGCCTGGGGATGCAGTACTTCTTGATGAAAGCTCGATTAGTAGGGGGCCTGATGACCTTGCTGGGGGCGACAGGCACTCTGTAGAACTGACAGAGGCCCGTAATTAGAGCTTGGCAATTCCAAGACCTTGTTGGACTTCTTCGGGTCCACTGGGTGTTTTGCGGGCGCGATCCCTTCAAACAATAGATGACATGAGAAATCAGTTGAGCGATGTGCATACTTACCTATGTCATGATGACGTGACCTTGCCGGGGGGAACGAGCACCCTGTAGGACTACAGAGGCCCGTAACCAGAGCTGGAAACCCAGGGCCCTGTTGGACTTCTCCGGGTCCACTGGGTGTCTTTGTGGGTGCGATTCCTGTAAACAATAGATGGTATCAGAAATCAGTTGAACCATATGTATACTCACCTATGTCACGATGGCATGACCTTGCTAGGGGAACGGGAACCCTATAGGACTGACAGAGGCCCGTAACCAGAGCTGGAAACCCCAGGGCCCTGTTGGACTTCTTCGGGTCCACTAGGTGTCTTGTGGGCGCGATCCCTGCAAACAATAGATGACATCAGAAATCAATTGAGTCACGTGCATACTTACCTATGTCACAATGGCATGACCTCGCTGGGGGGACGGGCACCCTGTAGGACTGACAGAGGCCCGTAACCAGAGCTGGAAACCCCAGGGCCTTGTTGGACTTCTTCGGGTCCACAGGGCGTCTTGTGGGCGCGATCCCTGCAAACAATAGATGACATCAGAAATCAATTGAGCCATGTACATACTTACCTATGTCATGACGGCACAGACCAATTGATACATCTGCAGGGGGAGATTGGCATTGTGGTCGCTGGGCAGAATGTTGCTAAGTAGCAACGTCATCTATATCCATGTAAGAGTGGTCATGTTGGTGCGCATGATCCGCACTCGTCTTTTTGCAGCGACACGGGTGAAATCTTGCCCCGGTATGCATAGTAGATGCATGATAGCCTCCCTCTCTGGATGTGCTCGCACAGTTGGTCGCCCTCCAATATCAGGGGGTGGCCCAGGAACTGATAAAAGGAAACTACTGGCCCCTTAAAGGTGATAGGTACTAGTACCCAAGGGTCCACCTTTATGAGAAAGCAAGAGATCGACTCGTCGAGAGGGTCGGTCATCCAAAAAGATTGGACACGAGATGTAGGAAATCTATGCATTTAACATGATTTTTAGGGATGCAGACGCATGCAACCTTTGTCGTGAAATTTGGTAATGCTGACCTCATATGAAACAATGCAATGCAATGGAAAGTTGTACAATGTTCATGACATTCTTTCCCTATTTTGTGATTTTGATTTTGATTTAATTTTTTTGGAAAACACAGATTGACTGTCCTTTTGAAAAAGGTGATAATTCATGCCACCTTATCCTATCTTTTGCAAATCTCTCCGGGAACTCCCTCAGAGTGTATGTTCTGTTTGATTTAGTCACTTGACCATTTTGGAGTGACGACAATGGAGCTGTTTGACATTTAATCAATCTATTGAAATTCCAGGGTTTGTCTCCCTTTTTTTTTCTTGTTTAAAAACATCGACGGGTGAGAACTTTTGATCTTCCCCCATGTTCATTTGAGGCTCATGCACGATGCCCCTCATTGCCCCAGTGTAAGGCTTTGAGGTACCAATTGTTATCTTTCGTCATGACCTTGTAGTTGGGAACCTATTGGGTGAGAACTTTTAATCTGCCCCTAGGTTCGATTGAGCTTTTTGCATGGTGCCTTTCATTGCCCCAGTGTAAGGCTTTGAGGTACAATCGTTGTCTTTCGTCATGACCTTGTAGCAAGGAACCTATTGGGTGAGAACTTCTAATCTGCCCCTAGGTTTGTTTGAGGTTTATGCATGGTGCCTTTCATTGCCCCAGTGTAGGGCTTAGAGGTACCATTTTTTGTCTTGTTTTCACAACCTCGTAGTGAGGAAGAATGAAAGAAGCAGTTGATTCTTGCAAAAAGAATTTTCCAAGGACGAGAAATAGTTGAAGGATTTTTCAGTTGATGGATTAAGTCAAATGACTCCTATGTAGAAGCAAGATGTTTTGATGTCTTGATGATGCTAAAGGATCAAGTGCTTCTAAGTTTTATTCAAGACAAGAATCCAAGAAAATCAAGATATATGATCAAGTTGATCTCTAGAATCTTTAGGAAGAAGTTTCCAAATTGAAAAAACAAAAGGTTTGACCAAAGAATTCTATCATTTCAAATTGAGATTTGCTCTCTGGTAATCGATTACCAGCATCTGAAAATGTTTATAACAGTCACTAGAAATTTGAATTCAAAATTTATAACATGTAATTGATTACACATGGATGGTAATTGATTACTAGCAGTTTATTGAACGTTTTAATTCAAATTTTTAAAACCTGTAATCGATTACACAAGTCTTGTAATCGATTACCAGAGGGGATTTTCAGAATATAATTTCCAAGAGTTACATCTATTCAAATGGTTTATGAATGGCCATCAAAGGTCTATTTATATGTGACTTGGAAACGCGAATTTAAAGAGAGTTTTCATTGCCCAAAAAGTTTTATCCTCTCAAAAGATTAAGAGTTTTTCTGAACTGAAATGTCTTATCCTCTCAAAAAGATTCCTTGGTCAACCACTTGCATATTTAATAAGGAATTTTGATTGATCTTCATTGTACAATCTATCTCTTTTAAGAGAGATCTCTTCTTCTCTTCTTCTTATTTCTGAAAAGGGATTAAGAGACCGTGGGTCTCTTGTTGTAGAGGATTCCTGAACACAAGGGAAGGGTTGTCCCTGTGTGGTTCAGACTTTGTAAAAGGAGTTTTACAAAGAGAGTGGAAAATCTCAAGTGGGTTGCTTGAGGATTGGACGTAGGCACGGGAAGTGGTCGAACCAGTATAAATCAAGTTTGCATTCCTCTCTTCCCTTAAACTTTTATTTATTGCTATTTATCTTTTGCTTTAAAGAAGTTTATTTTGAATTGTCTTTTGAGTAATTCATGTTAAGGGTGCATTGTTAATCCGAAAAGAGAGAGTGAAAGTTTAATTGGGGAATAGTCTTTGTATCTTAATTCAACCCCCTTTTTTATTAAGGTAACTGAGGCCATTTGTCCAACATCCTATTCTTGATAACTCACTTCTCTCTAAAAAGACAAACTTTCCGGAATGATAAAATGAGGTCACATGAACGTCTTGAAAACACAGTCAATCAAACGCTTTTTTTTTCTTTTTGAACTCTTTTTTTTTTATTTTGAAACTTATTTGTTTTGAACTTTACTCGTTGTTTTACGGCACCCCCACCAACGTGCAAGACGAGTAATCTCTGATTGAATGGTCCTTGAAGTCCAAACTCAGGAGCACAGGTCGCTTGAGCAAACAGACCAATGGCTTGCACCCACAATCCGGTGAAAGTTGAATAAGCAAAGATGCGTTTGTGAGAGGATGAGGAACAAAGATATCAACTTTATCCATTTCATTTAACATTGTAACTGTGGTTTACAATAATGGTACAAACTTGAAAATCCTGATGGGTTATTAGAGACATCTAACAACAGCTTTCAAAATTTCCCCATGTGTGGCATCTCTTGTCAATGTCAGGATTTACACACGATTCTCCTCAAATTTCAGCCAGCCCGCATCAATTAGACCTTGCACCTTACGCTTCAAAGCCCTACAATGCTCAATGGAACACCCCAGGGCTTCTCCGTGACATGCACACGTTGCGTTCGAGTCGTATTCTCGGAGAAATGGAGGTTGATGAACCTTGGCTAGGGTTATGGCTACCATTGAATTATCAAGTAGATATGGGAGCAAGTCAGCATAGGACACTGGAATTGGGGTGAATTCTACAGGCTTTCTCGCTGCAAAATTCATTTCTTGGTTGGTGTTTTTGGTTTGTGCTAAAGGTGGTGTTCGTCATTGGAAGTGTGGTAGACAGACTTTGTGGTTGATTTAGGGATTGCCTTTGTGGATAACTGGGCGGTGGGTAAGGAGAAGGTTTGTTATTGGCTGAGTAATGACATTGTTGGGTTGGTGGGAAACTTGGCTGTATAGGAATGGCAGTCACAGCATGGGCTTCTCCCTCATTCTCACCCTCTTCATTTGCCCTAGTTTTTTTTTTTTTTGCATTTATCAAAGCATGATGATCAGATTTGCCTCTTTTTAGACCCACTTTGATCCTTTCGTTGGTGAAGACCATATCATCAAAGCTTTGAAGGTGTGTAGCCCACCATCTTTTCATAGTAGAATACTGGTAATGTGTCTGGTATCATTGTCATCATTTTTTTCTCCGTCATTGAGGTGCCACTTGAGCTGCCAGGTCTCTCCACCTTTGGGCGTATTCTTTTGAAAGATCCGTGCTCCCTTTTTGCACATGTTCTATAGTTGCATCCTATCCGAAGACATTATACTAACACTGCCTAACGAAGGCAATCACTAGGTCCTTCCAAGAATGGACTCGGGAAGGTTCCAAGTTAGTGTACCAGGTAACAGCTACCCATGTAAGACTTTCTTGGAAGGAATGTATCAGCAATTCCTCATCTTTTGCGTATGCCCCCATCTTACGTTAATACATTTTTAGATGGTTCTTGGGGCAAGTAGTCCCCTTGTACTTGTCAAAGTCCAGCACCTTGAACTTGGGAGGGGTGATGATATTGGGTACTAGGAACAACTCTTCTAGGTTAGCAAAGGCATAATCTTCACCTCCTTCAATGGCCCTGAGCCTTTCCTCTAGATGATCCAACTTTCCCATTTCTGTCATAGCATGAGGGTTTTTACTTGTTGTGGAATGCAAGAGGTGTAGCTGGGGATGATACTGAGGGCCCTCCAAAGGGTTTTGTAGGGGTATACCACCAACTGCTTGCCCTTCAGTGGCGTATCTGAGGCAAGGCTCGAAGTCGGCTAGATTGTGGTGGGGAATTTCATGTGTCTCCCCCATGGTTTAAGAGACATGTGCATGATCAGTTTGGGGTTGTTGGCTCTCAATGGGTATAGGAGTGGAGTTATTGACATTCTTATTGGGAGTGTACGCCACATTGGGTGGCGTATAGTTGAGAGGCAAGCCATATGGCGGAAAGGCGTGCTCGTTTTGAATTTGCACATCATGGGGGCCGCCCGTACTTCCCAAATCTTTGCCTACCATAGCTGAGGTTGGATGATTCATTTGGTTGAGGCCAGATGGGGGCATCGGGTTCACCTTAGCAACAGTGCTGGTAGCGGCAGCTGCAACCGCACTGGCTTCCATTATCTTCTTCATGATCATCATGGCCTCCATCATCGTGGCCATTTGCTCTTTCATGGCCTCCATGTCGGCCTTCATCTTCTCTTGTACCTCCTCTACTTCACCCATTACTCTAGCTCTAGCACAGGTTCGGTGAAGGCACCGTAAAGCTTGTTTTTTTTATTTAACAATGATTAAGTTCATTTTATTTTATTTTATTTTTCAAGGAAAGAATGTAATGAGCAATGCAACCAATGAAAAGCATGGATGTATGTGAATGATGCATAGTTGAAGTATTGCAAATTTTTACGCAGGACATGGGGTTGAATCAATTTAGATTTTCAATGTTAGTGCCTAGCTTTACTAAGCTTTAAAAGATTGGCTAAGATTTTGTTAAAACATAAGCACTTAGACAATGAAGGAAAGCTGGAGTTGCTGCACATGATGTCCAACGTTATGTCAAAGAATAAGATCGGGCTGCACAATGCACAAGGCAAGATAAAGTGTCAAATGAAGAATTGAAGCTGCAGGATTCACGATGTCGGATACAATGTCCAGGACATCCTGCCTGAAAATACTGGAATTGCTAAAAGCATTGAAGCTGCAGGATCCACGATGTCGGATACAATGTCCAGGACATCCTGCCTGAAAATACTGGAATTGCTAAAAGCATTGAAGCTGCAGGATCCACGATGTCGGATACAATGTCCAGGACATCCTGCCCGAAAATACTGGAGTTGCTAAAAGCATTGAAGTTGCAGGATCCACGATGTCGGATACGATGTCCAGGACATCTTGCCCGAAAATACTAGACATATAAATCTGTTATATCTTTAACAGATTATTGTGCAGTTAGCAAGAGATTAGATGATCTATCTTTAGGAACGAATTAAAAGATAATTAAAGTTCGAATTACAAACTAGAAGAGTTCGTTCAGGGATTAAAGATTAAAGATAAAAACTAAAAGATCAAACGTTATCTTTTAGTTCTTTAAGTGCAGATTTTCAGGAAGAATGATAGATCTCATCCAGCACAAGCTGTTGCAGCCCAGAAACGCACACTGCTATATAAACATGAAGGCTGCACGAGATTTGTACCAAGTCCGGGATTGAAGAGTTGTTTTGTGAGTTTTGGGACTTGAGTGTTTTGTGAGCCACCTTGATGGTACCCTAACATCAAGTGTTGGACCTGAGTGTGTAGAGTTGATCTCTAGTGTGTAGAGTTGATCTCTAGTGTGTAGAGTTGATCTCTTTTGTTCAGAGAGCAATCTCTGGAGTGTCTTTGATTTAATTGTAAACACGGGAGAGTGTTTGAGAGGGAGTGAGAGGGGTTCTCATATCTAAGAGTGGCTCTTAAGTAGAGGTTGCACGGGTAGTGGTTAGGTGAGAAGGTTGTAAACAGTGGCTGTTAGACCTTGAACTAACACTATTTTAGTGGATTTCCTCCCTGGCTTGGTAGCCCCCAGATGTAGGTGAGGTTGCACCGAACTGGGTTAACAATTCTCTTGTGTTATTTACTTGTTTAATCTGTTCATACACTCAGAGATAATCTGCATGTTCTGAAGCGTGATGTCGTGACATCCTGTACGACATCTGGCATTGGTATCAGAATTTCAATTGGTATCAGAGCGGGCACTCGAAATCACTGAGTGAGACCTAGGGAGATAAATTCTGATGAACATGGAGAAAGAAGGAGGACCAGTGAACAGACCACCAATCCTGGATGGAACCAACTATGAATACTGGAAAGCAAGGATGGTGGCCTTCCTCAAATCACTGGATAGCAGAACCTGGAAAGCTATTATCAAAGGCTGGGAACATCCCAAGATGCTGGACACAGAAGGAAAGCCCACTGATGAATTGAAGCCAGAAAAAGACTGGACTAAAGAAGAAGACAAATTGGCACTTGGAAACTCCAAAGCTTTGAATGCTCTATTCAATGGAGTTGACAAGAATATCTTCAGACTGATCAACACATGCACAGTGGCCAAAGATGCATGGGAGATCCTGAAAACCACTCATGAAGGAACCTCCAAAGTAAAGATGTCCAGATTGCAACTCTTGGCTACAAAATTCGAAAATCTGAAGATGAAGGGGGAAGAATGTATTCATGACTTCCACATGAACATTCTTGAAATTGCCAATGCTTGCACTGCCTTGGGAGAGAGAATGACAGATGAAAAGCTGGTGAGAAAGATCCTCAGATCGTTGCCTAAGAGATTTGACATGAAAGTCACTGCAATAGAGGAGGCCCAAGACATTTGCAACATGAGAGTAGATGAACTCATTGGTTCCCTTCAAACCTTTGAGCTAGGACTCTCGGATAGGGCTGAAAAGAAGAGCAAGAATCTGGCTTTCGTGTCCAATGATGAAGGAGAAGAAGATGAGTATGACCTGGACACTGATGAAGGTCTGACTAACGCAGTTGTGCTCCTTGGAAAACAGTTCAACAAAGTGATGAACAGAATGGACAGGAGGCAGAAACCACATGTCCGGAACATCCCTTTCGACATCAGGAAAGGTAGTGAATACCAGAAAAGGTCAGATGAAAAGCCCAGTCTCAGCAAAGGAGTTCAATGCCATGGGTGTGAAGGCTATGGACACATCAAAGCTGAATGTCCCACTCATCTCAAGAAGCAGAGGAAAGGACTTTCTGTATGTCGGTCTGATGATACAGAGAGTGAACAAGAAAGTGATTCTGACAGAGATGTGAATGCACTCACTGGGAGATTTGAATCTGCTGAAGATTCAAGTGATACAGACAGTGAAATCACTTTTGAAGAGCTTGCTACATCCTATAGAGAACTATGCATCAAAAGTGAGAAGATTCTTCAGCAAGAAGCACAACTGAAGAAGGTCATTGCAAATCTGGAGTCTGAAAAGGAGGCACATGAAGAGGAGATCTCTGAGCTTAAAGGAGAAGTTGGTTTTCTGAACTCTAAACTGGAAAACATGACAAAATCAATAAAGATGCTGAATAAAGGCTCAGATACGCTTGATGAGGTGCTACAGCTTGGAAAGAATGTTGGAAACCAGAGAGGACTTGGATTTAATCCTAAGTCTGCTGGCAGAACAACCATGACAGAATTTGTTCCTGCCAAAAACAGCACTGGAGCCACGATGTCACAACATCGGTCTCGACATCATGGAACGCAGCAGAAAAGGAACAAAAGAAAGAATTGGAGGTGTCACTACTGTGGCAAGTATGGTCACATAAAGCCCTTTTGCTATCATTTACATGGTCATCCACGTCATGGAACTCAAAATAGCAGCAGTGGAAGGAAGATGATGTGGGTTCCAAAACACAAGACTGTTAGTCTTGTTGTTCATACTTCACTTAGAGCATCAGCTAAGGAAGATTGGTACCTAGATAGCGGCTGTTCCAGACACATGACAGGAGTTAAAGAATTCCTGGTGAACATTGAACCTTGCTCCACTAGCTATGTGACATTTGGAGATGGCTCTAAAGGAAAGATCACTGGAATGGGAAAGCTAGTCCATGATGGACTTCCTAGTCTGGACAAAGTACTGCTGGTGAAGGGACTGACTGCAAACTTGATCAGCATCAGTCAGCTGTGTGATGAAGGATTCAATGTAAACTTCACAAAGTCAGAATGCTTGGTGACAAATGAGAAGAGTGAAGTCCTAATGAAGGGCAGCAGATCAAAGGACAACTGTTACCTATGGACACCTCAAGAAACCAGTTACTCCTCCACATGTCTATTCTCCAGAGAAGATGAAGTCAGAATATGGCATCAAAGATTTGGACATCTGCACTTAAGAGGCATGCAGAAAATGATTGACAAAGGTGCTGTTAGAGGCATTCCCAATCTGAAAATAGAAGAAGGCAGAATCTGTGGTGAATGTCAGATTGGAAAGCAAGTCAAGATGTCCTACCAGAAGCTTCAACATCAGACCACTTCCAGGGTGCTGGAACTACTTCACATGGACTTGATGGGGCCTATGCAAGTTGAAAGCCTTGGAGGAAAGAGGTATGCCTATGTTGTTGTGGATGATTTCTCCAGATTCACCTGGGTCAACTTTATCAGAGAAAAATCAGACACCTTTGAAGTATTCAAGGAGTTGAGTCTAAGACTTCAAAGAGAAAAAGACTGTGTGATCAAGAGAATCAGGAGTGACCATGGCAGAGAGTTTGAAAACATCAAGTTTACTGAATACTGCACATCTGAAGGCATCACTCATGAGTTCTCTGCAGCCATTACACCACAGCAAAATGGCATAGTTGAAAGGAAAAACAGGACTTTGCAAGAGGCTGCTAGGGTCATGCTTCATGCCAAAGAACTTCCCTATAATCTCTGGGCTGAAGCCATGAACACAGCATGCTATATCCACAACAGAGTCACACTTAGAAGAGGGACTTCAACCACACTGTATGAAATCTGGAAAGGGAGGAAGCCAACTGTCAAGCACTTTCACATCTTTGGAAGCCCATGTTACATTTTGGCAGATAGAGAGCAAAGGAGAAAGATGGATCCCAAGAGTGATGCAGGAATATTCCTGGGATACTCTACAAACAGCAGAGCATATAGAGTATTCAACTCCAGAACCAGAACTGTGATGGAATCCATCAATGTGGTTGTTGATGATCTAACTCCAGCAAGAAAGAAGGATGTCGAAGAAGATGTCAGAACATCGGGAGACAATGTAGCAGATACAGCTAAAAGTGCAGAGAATGCAGAAAACTCTGATTCTGCTACAGATGAATCAAACATCAACCAACCCGACAAGGGACCCTCCATTAGAATCCAGAAGATGCACCCCAAGGAGCTGATTATAGGAGATCCAAACAGAGGAGTCACTACAAGATCAAGGGAGATTGAGATTGTCTCCAACTCATGTTTTGTCTCCAAAATTGAGCCCAAGAATGTGAAAGAGGCACTGGCTGATGAGTTCTGGATCAATGCTATGCAAGAAGAATTGGAGCAATTCAAAAGGAATGAAGTCTGGGAGCTAGTTCCGAGACCCGAGGGAACTAATGTGATTGGCACCAAGTGGATCTTCAAGAACAAAACCGATGAAGAAGGTGTTATAACCAGAAACAAGGCCAGACTTGTTGCTCAAGGCTACACTCAGATTGAAGGTGTAGACTTTGATGAAACATTTGCCCCAGTTGCTAGACTTGAGTCCATCAGATTGTTACTTGGTGTAGCTTGCATCCTCAAATTCAAGCTGTACCAAATGGATGTGAAGAGCGCATTCCTGAATGGATACCTGAATGAAGAAGCCTATGTGGAGCAGCCAAAGGGATTTGTAGATCCAGCTCATCCAGATCATGTATACAGGCTCAAGAAGGCTCTCTATGGATTGAAGCAAGCTCCAAGAGCTTGGTATGAAAGGCTAACAGAGTTCCTTACTCAGCAAGGGTATAGGAAGGGAGGAATTGACAAGACTCTCTTTGTCAAACAAGATGCTGAAAACTTGATGATAGCACAGATATATGTTGATGACATTGTGTTTGGAGGGATGTCGAATGAGATGCTTCGACATTTTGTCCAACAGATGCAATCTGAATTTGAGATGAGTCTTGTTGGAGAGCTGACTTATTTTCTGGGACTTCAAGTGAAGCAGATGGAAGACTCCATATTCCTCTCACAAAGCAAGTATGCAAAGAACATTGTCAAGAAGTTTGGGATGGAGAATGCCAGCCATAAAAGAACACCTGCACCTACTCACTTGAAGCTGTCAAAAGATGAAGCTGGCACCAGTGTTGATCAAAGTCTGTACAGAAGCATGATTGGGAGCTTACTATATTTAACAGCTAGCAGACCCGACATCACCTATGCAGTAGGTGTTTGTGCAAGATATCAAGCCAATCCTAAGATAAGTCACTTGACTCAAGTAAAGAGAATTCTGAAATATGTAAATGGCACCAGTGATTATGGGATTATGTACTGTCATTGTTCAGATTCAATGCTGGTTGGGTATTGTGATGCTGATTGGGCTGGAAGTGCAGATGACAGAAAAAGCACTTCTGGTGGATGCTTCTATCTGGGCAACAATCTTATTTCATGGTTCAGCAAGAAGCAGAACTGTGTGTCCCTATCTACTGCAGAAGCCGAGTATATTGCAGCAGGAAGCAGCTGTTCACAACTAGTTTGGATGAAGCAGATGCTCAAGGAGTACAATGTCGAACAAGATGTCATGACATTATACTGTGACAACCTGAGTGCTATTAATATTTCTAAAAATCCTGTGCAACACAGCAGAACCAAGCACATTGACATTAGACATCACTATATTAGAGAGCTTGTTGATGATAAAGTTATCACACTGGAGCATGTTGACACTGAGGAACAAATAGTAGATATTTTCACAAAGGCATTGGATGCAAATCAGTTTGAAAAACTGAGGGGCAAGCTGGGCATTTGTCTGCTAGAGGAATTATAGTAGCTACTGCTATCTGAACGTGCTCAAACGTCTCACTTAACATTAATAGCACGTTCACTACTAAGCCAAAACAAATTCGACCGTTGCTTCACACGTCCCTCTACATTCCTCATTCAAACTTATATTTTCGTGGTAATCTCGTTTTCAGCATTCCCCAACAGCTCTCAGAAATTTGCGAAACCATTCCAAACGCTCTGCTTTTCCATGGCTACCTCACCAAAAGAAACTTCAGCTCCTGGTTCACCCTCTGTACCATCATCCCCATCATCCACCAAAGCGCCATCAATCCAGGAACAACCTGAATTCCATATCCAACCCATACAGATGATTCCTGGTCAAGCCCCTGTTCCTGAAAAACTGGTTCCCAAACGACAACAGGCTGTGAAGATTTCTGAAAACCCTAGCCTTGCAACAAGTCCTAGGGAAGTAGACACAGAGATGGATAAGAAGATCCGCAGTATTGTGAGTAACATTCTGAAAAATGCCTCTGTTCCTGATGCTGATGAAGATGTTCCAACATCTTCCACCCCAAATGCTTCTGTGCCTGATGTTGAGAAAGATGTTCCAACATCTTCCGCCCCAAATGCTGAAGTCCTCTCTTCCTCCAGCAAAGAGAGATCAACAGAGGAAGATGATCAAGCCGCAGAGGAGACTCCTGCACCACGGGCACCAGAACCTGCTCCAGGTGACCTCATTGACCTAGAAGAGGTAGAATCTGATGAGGAACCCATTGCCAACAAATTGGCACCTGGCATTGCAGAAAGATTACAAAGCAGAAAGGGAAAAACCCCCATTACTAGGTCTGGACGAATCAAAACTATGGCACAGAAGAAGAGCACTCCGATCACTCCTACCACATCCAGACGGAGCAAAGTTGCAATCCCTTCCAAGAAGAGGAAAGAAATTTCCTCATCTGACTCTGATGATGATGTCGAACTAGATGTTCCCGACATCAAGAGGACCAAGACATCAGGGAAGAAGGTGCCTGGTAATGTCCCTGATGCACCATTGGACAACATCTCATTCCACTCCATTGGCAATGCTGAAAGGTGGAAATTCGTGTATCAACGCAGACTTGCCTTGGAAAGAGAACTGGGAAGAGCTGCCTTGGATTGCAAGGAGATCATGGACCTCATCACCGCTGCTGGACTGCTGAAGACTGTCACCAAGTTGGGAGATTGCTATGAGAGTCTAGTCAGGGAATTCATTGTCAACATTCCCTCTGACATAACAAACAGAAAGAGTGATGAGTATCAAAGAGTGTTTGTCAGAGGAAAATGTGTTAGATTCTCCCCTGCTGTGATCAACAAATACCTGGGCAGACCAACAGATGGAGTGGTGGACATTACTGTTTCTGAGCATCAAATTGCCAAGGAAATCACTGCCAAACAAATCCAGCATTGGCCAAAGAAAGGGAAGCTGTCTGCAGGGAAGCTAAGTGTGAAATATGCAATCCTGCACAGGATTGGAGCTGCAAACTGGGTACCCACCAATCATACTTCCACTGTTGCCACAGGTTTGGGTAAATTTCTGTATGCTGTTGGAACCAAGTCCAAATTTAAATTTGGAAACTATATATTTGATCAAACTGTTAAGCATTCAGAATCCTTTGCTGTCAAATTACCCATTGCCTTCCCAACTGTATTGTGTGGCATTATGTTGAGTCAACATCCCAATATTTTAAACTACACTGACTCTGTGATGAAGAGAGAATCTCCTCTATCCCTGCATTACAAACTGTTTGAGGGGACACATGTCCCAGACATTGTCTCGACATCAGGGAAAGCTGCTGCCTCAGGTGCTGTGTCCAAGGATGCTCTGATTGCTGAACTCAAGGACACATGCAAGGTGCTGGAAGCAACCATCAAAGCCACCACAGAAAAGAAGATGGAGCTGGAACGGCTGATCAAAAGGCTCTCAGAAAGTGGCATTGATGATGGAGAAGCAGCTGAGGAAGAAGAAGAAGCAGCTGAGGAAGAAGATGCTGCAGCAGAGGAAGAGGAAGATGCAGCAGAGGATACAGAATCAGATGATTCTGAAGCCACCCCATGATCATCAGACCTTTATTTTTGCTTTTTACTTGTACTAGCTAAAGGGGCATGTCCCTTTGAACAATTAATTACTATTGGTCTGTAATATGTGCACCTTAAGTTCATGCATTCTACTTTTGTCAAATTCTGTCTAAAAAGGGGGAGTAATAGTATTATATGCATGATTTTGTGTATGCAGTAGTAGTATTATGCATGACTTATGATTTAGAGAAGTAGGATACGATGTATGCATGATTCATGATTTTGAGGGGGAGTTGTATGTACATGATTTTGAGGGGGAGACTGCTGCTGCTGATGATGACTGATGTAAGCTACTAGTAGCTGATAGAAGATGCTGCAGTAAGAGCATGGAGACAAGGGAAAGCTGATGTCACATGAGATGTCTTGACATCCTGGAAAAGACTAGTAGCTGATAGAAGATGCTGCAGTAAGAGCATGGAGACAGGGGGAGCAGAAGCAGAAAGCTGATGTCATGTGAGATGTCTTGACATCCTGGAAACGACTTGCAACTTGCAGAATTTCCGCTGTGCTTGATTACTCTGATAATGAAAGTTGCTGATCCCACTTGCATAACTGCTCGTACCTGCTCAGGAAGTGTCTAAGTATGTTTTAGACAAAATTTGCCAAAGGGGGAGATTGTTAGTGCCTAGCTTTACTAAGCTTTAAAAGATTGGCTAAGATTTTGTTAAAACATAAGCACTTAGACAATGAAGGAAAGCTGGAGTTGCTGCACATGATGTCCAACGTTATGTCAAAGAATAAGATCGGGCTGCACAATGCACAAGGCAAGATAAAGTGTCAAATGAAGAATTGAAGCTGCAGGATTCACAATGTCGGATACAATGTCCAGGACATCCTGCCTGAAAATACTGGAATTGCTAAAAGCATTGAAGCTGCAGGATCCACCTGCCTGAAAATACTGGAATTGCTAAAAGCATTGAAGCTGCAGGATCCACGATGTCGGATACAATGTCCAGGACATCCTGCCCGAAAATACTGGAGTTGCTAAAAGCATTGAAGTTGCAGGATCCACGATGTCGGATACGATGTCCAGGACATCTTGCCCGAAAATACTGGACATATAAATCTGTTATATCTTTAACAGATTATTGTGCAGTTAGCAAGAGATTAGATTATCTATCTTTAGGAACGAATTAAAAGATAATTAAAGTTCGAATTACAAACTAGAAGAGTTCGTTCAGGGATTAAAGATTAAAGATAAAAACTAAAAGATCAAACGTTATCTTTTAGTTCTTTAAGTGCAGATTTTCAGGAAGAATGATAGATCTCATCCAGCACAAGCTGTTGCAGCCCAGAAACGCACACTGCTATATAAACATGAAGGCTGCACGAGATTTGTACCAAGTCCGGGATTGAAGAGTTGTTTTGTGAGTTTTGGGACTTGAGTGTTTTGTGAGCCACCTTGATGGTACCCTAACATCAAGTGTTGGACCTGAGTGTGTAGAGTTGATCTCTAGTGTGTAGAGTTGATCTCTAGTGTGTAGAGTTGATCTCTTTTGTTCAGAGAGCAATCTCTGGAGTGTCTTTGATTTAATTGTAAACACGGGAGAGTGTTTGAGAGGGAGTGAGAGGGGTTCTCATATCTAAGAGTGGCTCTTAGGTAGAGGTTGCAGGGGTAGTGGTTAGGTGAGAAGGTTGTAAACAGTGGCTGTTAGACCTTGAACTAACACTATTTTAGTGGATTTCCTCCCTGGCTTGGTAGCCCCCAGATGTAGGTGAGGTTGCACCGAACTGGGTTAACAATTCTCTTGTGTTATTTACTTGTTTAATCTGTTCATACACTCAGAGATAATCTGCATGTTCTGAAGCGTGATGTCGTGACATCCTGTACGACATCTGGCATTGGTATCAGAATTTCATTCAACATGGTCCATGACATCTTTGTCAAGGTGAAGCTGGAAGTAACAAGGATATCAACAATCCTAAACGTGTTTGGCAGTAGACGAAGCAATGATGTAACATGATCCATCTTTTGCCCCAATTTTGCAAGATGGTTACTTCCTTACTTCAACTTGACTCGATGAACCTTTTCTTAAAAGCACAAGCTTGGTTCAACCCCATAACCCAGGGAATGGCAATTTTGATCGCCAATACTTCAACAACATTTCATAGGGATGAAAGACTCGGGAATACGCAAGCTATGCATGGAAAATGTAATTATGAGATTGAGATGCCCGAAGAGACATCCTTTCTTAGTTAGCCACGCATTAGGTACCATGCTCAATCATTCTGTTTTGTTGTTTGTGTTTTTTTTTTTATTTTAGAAATGGGTTTATGATCCCAACATGGTTGGCTCATGGTACCTAACACATGCAACTAAGAATGCATCATGAATTTTCAAGCTTCCCTTTTTTTTTTGTTTTTGTTTTGTAGAGAAAAACACAAGGATCATGTATGAGCAAACATGTAGAACAAAAAGTATGTTGAACGCATATGCATGATGATGCAATGACTCATGCAAAATGTGAGGCTGGAATGTGATTACGGACAAATGCAGGAACGATATGTTCATTATGATGCTGAAGAGATGTTTATGCGATGCATGATATGAATGCATTTACGGACATGAGAGCCCGGAAAATCACCTCTCCTTACTTGCGCATTTGGGGGCGCAATGCCCCATGTGTGCAGTTAAGAAGACAATATGGATCTTTCGACTTCCCACGACAAAAGACGAGACCCACATACAACACATGTGTGACGGCATGATGCAGATGCGCAAAAGCGCAACAAGAGGATTTACACAGCATGGCAATATCCTCAAATAATCATACAACAAAGGCGTACATGACCTTTAGGTTATATGCATGACAATGTTTAAAAGGCACGCAGCATGTTCGCTTCGTGCCCCTATTATAGGGACCTATAGGATAATATCTAGGGGTCTCTAATAACTACTCCCAACGATCCATATCTCACATGGCTGTTTTCTAGAGGTATCATCACTCAAGATAATAATATTGCGGCGGTATGGAATACCAGTGACAACACATTATAAAGCGAGAAAGCTCTAGACGAGGTTTCACTATTATCAAGCAAGTCGGAGACCTAGCATGACCATAGATTCACCTCCATTCCTTAAATTCCCATGGACCCGGGTATAGGGCCCCTTTTTTACTCAAACCCGTGGGTGCTTAGAATGCGGTGTAAAAATGTGGAAAAGACAACATTTATTATATTTACGCAGTTCAAAAATGCACACACAAAGTTTCACAATTCCACAATTTCCTAAAATAGGCCTAACTCACAAAAACAGTCCTCAATGGAGTCGACAACTGTTGCAACCTAACCTTTTGCGGGCGAGCGAGGCAAGGCTCACGGGTGCGTTTTCCAAAGGAGGAAAATGCACGGAGTCGCCACCAACGTTTATTTGTGGAAAACATCGGAAAAACCGAAGGAAACCGGTCATAAAGAATATTCCAAGTTCGGGAGTTGTATTTACGTTTGAGGAACGTATTAGCACCTCTCACATTTGTCTCAAAGGACAACAACCTTATTTTTAGAATTGTGTGAAATTGTGTTACCCTAACTTTTATTTCCTTTTTATTTTTGAGGTCGACAAAAGCGGGGCTCTTGCTCCTACGTACCCTCCATCAAAGAGTAAATCAGACCTACGTAGTTCTTTTTTAAGGGTGAATCAAGCGATTCTTTTTACTTGGAAGGTGATCATTTTAAGGCATTGGACCTTAAAAATGATCCTTTTTACTTGGTAAGAAAAACTGAGGTATTGAATCTTAAAATCCTTTTTTAGTGATTTTTCGCTGACGAGCTTGACTTTGCGAGTTGATTTTAGCCTTAGTTTCACTTTAGTTATTAGTCAATTCAATTAAGAAAGAGAAATCCCAAAGAGAAACGTCCAATTGCTTTTTTTTGGTTTATTTTATGAGTGAATAGGCAATTTAGTCCTTGAGATTGTACCTATTTTGTATATTAGTCCCTAACTTAATATTAAATTCAAAATAGTCCCTATCTTTGCATAAGTGTTGCAAAATAGTCCTTCCATTAAATTTTAAAGTAACGCCGTTAGTGAGGTCAATTTTAGTGCCACGTGGACTATCCATGTGGCACTAAAGGATGACGTGGCATGACACGTGGACGTGCCTGATGCCACGTCATTTGATGATAACAAAATGAGTAAATAGGCAATTTAGTCCCTGACTTTGTACCCTTGTTGCATATTAGTCCCTAACTTAATGAAAAATTCAAAATAGTCCCTATCTTTTACATAAGTATTGCAAAATAGTCCTTCCGTTAAATTTTAAAGTAATGTTGTTAGTAAGGTCAATTTTAGTGTCACGCCATTTGATGATGATAGAATGAGTGACTTCTTCAAATTTGATGGTTTTGAACCAATTGAGGCAGATATACGAAAAAGAACTCACACACACTTGCACAAATAAAAAGAACCAAAAGTCCACAGCAACAACCTTATCTCTGTAGCTGTCAACACCAATGGGCGAGGTCTGCATAACCATTCTCTTTTCCTCTTTTTTTTTCTTCAATTACCATCAATGTATCATTCTGGGTTCTGATTTTTTTGTGTGTTTTGAATAGGAAGAGAAAAAACTAGAGGAAAACAAAGTGGAGGAGAAAAAAGCAAATGAAGAAGAAAAGAAAGAAGAAGAGAAAAAACCAGAGGAATCAAAAGATGACAAGGAATCCAAGGAGGAATCTGCGCTGCCAAAAATCGTGCTAGCACAACCTTTGCAATGCATAGACACTTTAAGCATGATTTCTAGCATCTTTTAAGTTAGGGACTATTTGCAACACTTATGCAAAAGATAAGGACTATTTTGAATTTTTCGTTAAGTTAGGGACTAATATGCAACAGGGGTACAAAGTCAGGGACTAAATTACCTATTTACTCGTTTTGTTATCATCAAATGACGTGGCATCAGGCACGTCCACATGTCATGCCTCGCCATCCTTTAGTGCCACGTGGATAGTCCACGTGGCACTAAAATTGACCTCACTAACGGCGTTACTTTAAAATTTAACGGAAGGACTATTTTGCAACACTTATGCAAAGATAGGGACTATTTTGAATTTAATATTAAGTTAGGGACTAATATGCAAAATGGGTACAATCTCAGGGACTAAATTGCCTATTCACTCTTTATTTTACTAAAAGATATTTTTTTATTATTATATTATTATTTTACCTCTTTGATTTCCAACGTGGTTACGGCATGACCGAACGGTCGGATTTCATTTTAACAGAAATTAACAGGTATTACAAATCAAATGATCGGTGGAAATTTATTTTATTTTTTGATTAGGCAAGAAGATGACTTAAGTAAATGACTGAAGCACGTCAAAAGGGGGGACAGAAAGTAAATGAAACGAGAATAAAATTACACGAAACGAATGGGGACCACCACGGGTACATAGAATGAATTGAAAAGCTCGATTTGGGGTACTTACCGGTTGAAGACCGAAGAACAACGAAGAACGAACGATGAATGTCGAAGAACAATTGAAAATCTTCGCGTAATTACCCACAAAAACGTTACGGAAACATTACGGAAGCGCCTCGGCTTGAATTTTCTTCACGGAAACAATTTTCCTCAACAATTTCAAGTGAATACGAAGTGCCAAGAAGGCTGAAACCCTTCCTTCTTCACTCCTCTCCCTATTTAGAGCAAAATAGGGGAGGAGCTTGCCACCCAGCTCGCCCAGGCGAGCCAGGTTGCTTCCTCTAGAAGCAACAACCTTTTGGAGGAAGAATCTGGAAGGCCCAAGTGGGCCTGGTTACTATTTACACCCTTTTTTTTCTAAATACACCCCCTTTTTCTTTTTTTGGTGATTCTTTTTTCGTAACTTTACGAATTTCATAACGATACTTGTTTTCTTTTCGTAAGGTTGATGGAAACTTGCTTGTGGGGCTTCTATGGAGGCTGGATCTTTGAGCTTCAATGAGGTCCTTTAATGGTGACTTTCCACCATGGAGATGCAGCGGAAGACAAAGGAGAAGAGGTGAGAGGAGGCGCCATCCACTAGGGAATAAGCCATAGAAGAAAGAGCTTCACCACCAAGATGAGCCTTGGATAAGAAGCTTGGAGAGGATGCTTCAATGGAGGAAAAGAAAGAGGGAGAGAAAGAGAGAGGGGGGAGCACGAAATTGAAGGAAGAAAAAGGGAGAGAAGTTGAACTTTGAGTTGTGTCTCACAAGACTCTCATTCATCAAAGTTACAACAAGTGTTACACATGCTTCTATTTATAGACTAGGTAGCTTCCTTGAGAAGATTTCTTGAGAAAACTTCCTTGAGAAGCTTCTTTGAGAAAACTTCCTTGAGAAGCTAGAACTTAGTTACACACACCCCTCTCATAACTAAGCTCACCTCCTTGAGAAGCTTCCTTAAGAAGATTCCTAAAGAAGCTAGAGCTTAGCTACACATACCTCTCTAATAGCTAAGCTCACCTCCTTGAGATGAGAAGCTAGAACTTAGCTACACACCCCCTATAATAGCTAAGCTCACCCCCATGACAAAAAAACATGAAAATACAAAAAAAGGTCCTTACTACAAAGACTACTCAAAATGCCCCGAAATACAAGGCTAAAACCCTATACTACTAGAATGGCCAAAATACAAGGCCCAAACGAAGGAAAAACCTATTCTAATATTTACAAAGATAAGCGGGCTCATACTTAGCCCATGGGCTCAAAATCTACCCTAAGGCTCATGAGAACCCTAGGGCCTACCCTTGGATCTCTAGCCCAATCTACTTGGAGTCTTCTACCCAATGCCCTTGCGGGATAGGATTGCATCAAAGGTTACGGAACCTTACGGCTCATATAATTACTCCTTTTTTAGCTTTCGAAGAGTTACGGAAACTCATAGATTGCGTAACAATACTTCCTTTTAATTTCCGTCACGTTACGGAATTTCACGGATCGCGTAACAACGCTTCCTTTTGATTTCCGGCACGTCTCGGGACTTCACATATTGTGCAACAAAAGGTGTCAAGTACCTTGAAGCGGTCAATCAAAGGTCGCATACCATCAAGCAATAGTTCCCGGACGAAATTAGGGTATGACAATGGGCAATCTTGGAAAGTTGAAATGATTTATTATTATGTAGTTTCTAACAGTATCCTTTACTTATTATTTGTAATGAGCAAATTAAGGATTGTCAATATCTAATGTAAAACTGATGTTGCTTATTTTATTTCATCTCTTAATATGGCAGGTAGAGTCTGCAACTCTTGTTCCTTTAGCCAATCAATGCAAAAAAGTTTTTCTGGTACTTTTCATCGTTGATCCTTGCATTATGAAGACCTACACTATTTTACTTTTATAGTATTTAAGTTGCAGATATGTCTTAATTATACATGTTAACTATCCATCATTTATAAAATACGGATTTCAAGGGAAAATATACCTTTTTGATAGCATCTGTAAAGAAAGCAAACTCATTATTCATTGTAACTCTCAATCCAAAAGATATGAAATGGTATACAGGGATGAGATTGATAATTCATGTCTATTGATTTACTAATTGACTAGACAAAATATATGGAAATGTTGTTTTACAACAATTATTGAACCCTTTTAAAACTTGTTGAACTAAGACTTTTCAAATTATTTTGGGCGAATCTTGTCCCTATTGATACTACATTTTCTTGCTATTTTTTAAGGTTGTCATTTTTTTTACGGATGGATTAGCCTATCATCGCCAGTCAAGTGCATTTTGGAAACTAGTTTCGAGAATGTATAACAAACATTATGGAAACTAGTAATAGTGTAATACAACTTGATGTCTTTCGAAAATTAGTTTCCAAAAGACACTGAAGTGCATTTTTGGAAACTATTTTTCTGAATCTATGAAACACCAGAAAATAACACTTGACTAGCAGCTACACGTCACTCAAATGGGCTCAACGTGCACATTCACCCTATGGCCCAACAACTACTCACAAACAAACAAAAAACATGAAATCAGGTGGTGCTCACATATGGATAGAGTACTCTTAGTGCAATGTATATTAAGCATTTGATCCTTTAAACAATTAATTACCATATCATATCATTTTTTTTTTCTTTATATATAAATATAATTCATTCACAGCTGACAGCCACCATAAATCCATAATGGTCTTAGCAATGGCAACAATCTTGTATGTTGTAGGCTTGTTATCTATTAAAAATTGAGACCTATCTAATATTTCATCTCAACTAAGCTCAAGTGACTTGTTCTATAGAGAGAGAGAGAGAGGGGAAACAAAAAATCAACTGACATCAACAATTTCAGTTGTTCAAAGTAAGTCTGTAACTATAATAAATTATTGTTGTCCGCATTGTTTTGTATTATTGATCACACAGTCTTGTATCCAATTAGATGATATTTCATTAGGGAGAAATTATTTTTAAAGTAAATCAATAAAAATTTATCTTTAAAACTAAATTAAAAGTTAAAAATGACTTATTTTAAAAATAATCTCACCTTAAAAAGAAATGTTCCTTCGAATCCTTTGCATTGGTACATAACCTGACTATGATTGTTCTGATCTAATTGCATATATTCACCAACCCTCTCCTCCCATATCAACACATCTTTCATGTTCCTTCGAATCCTTTGGATTGGTACATATTTTTCTATTTTGCTTACATGTTACTTTAAAATTAAAATTTAAATAAAATAGAAATTATTTTACATTCTCTATTTATTTTACGTTCTCTGTTTTGCTTACATGTTACTTCTAAATACTTTTGAATAAGTTACTCCAATAATAAATATCTAGTAACCAGTTTAGCGTACTTACCAAAATGTCATCCCATACAAGAACTTTTAGAGTTTATGGGACATCCTTCCAAGTAGTATTAACGATAGTGATTTTCTCCCGTGCCACTACCCCCAGGTAACTGTGAAATTTTTCTTTATGAGGGCCAGATCCTCTACCAGTAGAAGGGTTAACATGGACAGTTGGTCGTGGCTGATCTAAGCTTTTGGCAGTCAACCTTCGTATCCTTGTAGTTTGTATAGTCTTCTTTTTTGTGGTTTCCGTAGGAGAATCTGGTGGTGGAAGGGACCTCGGGGGTGTTGCCATGCCTGCATAGAAATAGAGAAATTAATTAAGCCAACTAAATTACCATAGCATACACGTATCAAATAGTAATGAAATACAAATAATAAGAAATTTAAAATGACAATGGATAAGGTAAACAAAATGGTGTTATATACCGCATTCAAGTAGATGTATTTTCCCATAAACCTTCGTCATGATCGATACGATTTGCATATACGTCATCCTCCTCATTTTCATCATTTACGGCAGGCACTTCTGTGGAGAAGGTCGGCATGCCGTTAACATCAAGGGTTGAAGCATCAATATCGGGAGAGATACCAATTGTTTTCCCCTGAAGAACAACTGACCATCTTGAGTCGCTGGGATCTTCAACATAGAACACCAGTCTTGCTTGTGCTGCCAGGATGAATGGCTCGTCCTTATAACCAATCCTTTGAAGGCCAACCAAAGTAAACCCCATTTTGTCTTGCCGGACACCCGCATTTCCATTAACCCATTGGCACTTGAAAACAGGCACTCTAAATTCACCATAATCAAGCTCCCAAATTTCCTTGATTAGTCCATAATAAGGCATGGACGCTCGAATAGGATGGTTATCTAATGCACTACAAAAGTGGTTCGAATGAGCATCAATGGTGACTCCACTGTTTTGTACAACACTATGATCATCCTACGATTTTGTGTAAAATGAATAATTGTTGATATCATACCCCTTCCAAGTGAGGACATTCAGATTAGGCCCAACAGCTAACATTGTTAATGTCTTAGAAGCAGTGTCAATTCCAAAAATTGTTTTTCTAAACCAATTAATGAAACTCCTATATCATATTCATGTTTGGGTGACAAGCTGCAACATATTCTTTGTGAGCATCTAAGTATGGTATAACTTCTGCTGTGTTGTTTAGTACATATAAATGTGCTTGTGAGACCTGTTCCCGATCCATGGTTACAACATTGAATCCTCGTGTACCCCTTCCTTGCTGGGTGGACTCGTGACGGCTTTCAGGAAGACCAACAGGTGAACCATTTTGAATGTACTCAGAACAAAACTCAATGGCTTCTTCAGCCACATACCTTTCAACAATACTTGCTTCTGGGTGATATTGATTCTTCGTATAACCTGTCAATACCTTCGTGTACCGCTCAATCGGATACATCCAACACAGATAAACGGGCCCGCACAACCGTATTTCTTGAACTAGATGCACAACCAAGTGAACCATTATGTCAAAAAATGCAGGTGGAAAATACATCTCCAATTGACAAATGATAATGGAAGCTTCATTTTCCAAATCATCAAACTGCTTCGGGTCGATTACTTTGCTGCAGATGGCATTGAAGAAAAAACACAATCAAGTTATTGCAACCCTTACTTTGTTAGACAATATACCCCGGATGGCTATAGGCAATAATTGTTGCATTAAAACATGACAATCATGAGACTTCAACCCAACCAATTTCATATCACTCACAGATACAAGGCTCTTGATATTTGAAGAGTATCCTTGTGGGACTGACATTTTTCAGACAATGATAAAAGCTTTTTTTCTTAGTCTTTGACATTGTATGAGATGCGGGCAGCAAATAAGTTTGAACACCTTTTGAAACTGGGTGCAACTGTTTTCGTATGCCCATCTCTACTAAATCTTGACGACATTTCAAACCATCTTTTGTCTTGCCTTTAATGTTTAGCAGCGTCCCAACTAGACTATCACATACATTTTTCTCAACATGCATAACATCTAAACAATGTCTCACATATAAATGACACCAGTAAGGCAGATCAAAGAATATAAACTTTTTCTTCCAAAGCTGGTTGTGGGACCTATCCTTTTTTGTGTATTCCCATATATAGTGATGTTGTTCTTCACCCAATCAAAAACTTCATGACCTAACAAAGGAATCGGTGCAATGTCAAACTCAGATGTGCCATTAAATGCCTTCTTCATTCGCCTGTATGGGTGAAAAGCTTTTAAAAATCTTCGATGTCTTGTTACACTGTCTTCTTTCCATGCTTTAATTGGATGTAACTTGTGTCTTTCTCACATATAGGACATGCGTGGTGGCCTTTGACGCTATATCCACTCAAATTCCCATATGCTAGAAAGTCATTAATGGTGCAAAAAATCATTGCACGCAACCTGAATGTCTCCTGAGCATTCCTATCATACACATCAACCCCTTCTATCCATAATTTCCTGAGGTCTTTAATCAACGGAGCAAGATAGACATCAATGTCATTTCCAGGCTGTCTGGGACCGGCTATCATCATACACATCATTATGTACTTCTGTTTGATGCATAACCAAGGAGGAAGGTTGTAAATCATCAGCAAAACAGGCCAGGAACTGTGGTTGTAGCTCAAGTTCCCAAAAGGATTCATTCCATCGGAGGCGAGACCAACCCTTAAGTTTCTGGGATCTTGTCCAAATTTCGAATACAACTCATCAATTGACTTCCATTAAGGAGAATCAACAGGACAACGGAGCAATCCATCTTTAACCGATATGCATGCCAACCTCTTTTTTTTATAAAAAGGTGTGACCCTACCCCATTTGGAAAGACAATTTTTTACTTCATTCAAACAAACAAGTTAAGACGGTTATGTTAATTTTGACAAAATTTCGACAGCATTTCGGTTTGATCTTCAAGTACACAACATGAAAGTGGTGACATCAATTCACGCATATCATGTATGCACCCAGAGAACAAAGCAAGATGCATTGTTCGAAATTTAGTAAAAAATAACACAACATACTTAACTTATAAGTCAAAATGAAGTAAGAACAATTTGTCTTCCCAAACTGTCCAAATGGACAATTCAAGATTGAATACAACAATTAATCCAAACTTTCCGTATTAATCATTGTATTCAATCTCAAACGGGGAACTATGGCTCACTCAATGAATTACAATGTACTACTAAAGAATAGTAACATGTCAACCATTGTCTATAATACTTAAGCACATAAGTGTGAGAATCATATACATACCTCGAACGATGATAGTAAGGAAATCTTTGTTGGCGGGGATGCAACACTCAATGAGACGACAGTATGCTAAATGAAAGTGTATCAACTATATTGTTATCCTTAACAGCCGCCACACGCCTTAACAGTAACACCTGCATCATAGTAAAGCTTGTAAGACCACAGTATGAGTAGTGTTGTAGCAGTGGAGAACAGCCAACCCCTTATTGTAGCCCCATAGTATGAATTATTGCATGAATAAGAACGAAACTTATAGAAGAAAAACACTTGATAAAAGATATCATCATCAAAATACTATATAGAATATGATTTATTTAAGCAGTTTCTGCTTGAGCAACAATGAAATTGTCTCTCGCAGGTCCTAGTTCATGAAAGGGATAAAATATTTGATAAACATTAACTTACAAGCAATAGTTGGTCAAAGAAAAAATTGCTGGTGCATCATTCAAAACTTGTATATTTAGTTATATATTTTTAATTTTAGTAAATACACCAAAGTGAGCTTTACATAAGTTGATCATACATATAGACAATTTATATTCAAAATAAACAGAAAACTGTATAAAAAAAACACATAAAATTTACATAGGCAGCATCAAATACAAAAGAAGATTAAGGACAAATACTCAAGAAGTAAAAATAAATACTAACATGTAGCAAATACACATTCTAACTGCTCTTCGTGTGTTTAGAATTCATTTTTTTTATTTTAATTAAAAAAAGTTCCTCTTTATGCTGGCAAGGAAAGTATGCAAGTAATTGCAATGAAAGCACCTGATATAACACCACATGTATTATGACAAGTCCAAATAGTAGCTGGAGTGATTGATTATTTGTGCTGTGTGGTTGCCCACAAGATCTGCCTTTTATTGTTGTTCCATCTCATTACTCTTCTTTGACTTCATTTATTATTGCAGACACCACAGTAGTTATTATAAATAATGTTATGAGATATGTTAATTTTCTTCTTCTGAAGCATTAGTAAATGTCCTAGAACTCGGATAATATAAAAATGTCTGTTACGTGCAAAGCTTTGCTGGCTCGGGGTTCCCCCTATATGTCAAAGCCAATTCCTATAAGTACAAGTTGCTTCTGAATGCATGAAAATGACTCTTAATAAGTACATTTGTGAAATTTCTAATGTTCTATATATCCCGTTGATGTGCATTGGTAAAGACAGCACCCGGACAAGTGAAGTGTATTCCAGATAATTACATAGCTACACTACACCTGGGACTCGGCCAATGATTTTGAATCTGTTTTTGGATAGGTCTGATAGCATAACATATTAATTAATATTGCTCGAACTATAAGGGCCAATGGCTAAGACATAATAATTAAAAACAGCCAATTGTCAGATAAATTAGAGTCTTATGATGTTTTTGGTCCTATTTTCTATTAAGAATTGGAGTTTTATTTCGACAATATACGAAATAAAGATTTACATACTTAAACCTTAGAATTGACAAACTCCATCTGAAACAGTTTGGGAGCAACAAGACAAGAAAGCTAAGGCTGATTTGCAAGTTGGAGAAGTGAGATTTCTAGTGCTACCAAAAATATACCATGCCAAACTTCAATGCCATTATGGATAACTGATTGGCTTTCAAATCATTATCATTAGCATGGACATTTGATGCATTTTTTGTGACTCCATCAATTGTGACACCAGTATAATTATTCGCCAATCAATGCAGTTTAAGAGTCACATACAGACCTCTTAGCTAATGCCTTTTATTCTATAGAAAAAATGAAGAAAATATCTAGTCAAGTGCACATGTCACATGGTAAGTGGTGTAACAAGCACCATGTTCTTTTCCTTATGCTAGTGCCACCATTAAACAATTTTAAAAGCTCAACTCTGTTTCCATGCTATTGATCTGTGAATACAAACAAACCCTAAATATTTTTGTAAGTAATTTTTTAGCCTTAAGATTTGCTCTAATCATCAAAGATTCTGAGATGCATTCCACTTAAATTTTTTTGTAAAAAAAAAGAACAATGGAATAGACAAAGTGGTTCAAAAGAATGATGGAGACTACGAGGTCAGCTGAATGCAAATTCATACGGGGTTTTGAAGTGATAGTAGAAGTATCTAGTATAACTGAAAAGTGTTCATCATTCAACCAAGTTATTTGGCCTCGTTTTTATACATCAATTCCTGTACATTTTTGGATGAAAAAGAGAAAAGCCTCAATGAAAGCCCTAAATCACATACAACTTCTTAAGAGGGAGTTAGCAGGAAAGGATGCAGAGGTAGGATTTTTAAAACATTGCTAATCATGTCTCTTGGATTGAAGTTTGTCGTAACAAATAAAGATTAATCTTTTTGGTTGCAACAGTGAAATACTATAGAATATGATTTATTTAAGCAGTTTCTGCTTGAGCAATAGTGAAATTGTCTCTCGCAGGATCCAAGAAAGTCATTCTTAATTTCCCACCATATTACCCGAAACAATTATTTTAAATAAACCCCACATTTTCTTTTTCTTTAGTTTTCTCTTCTTTATGTATATATATGGAGGCTTTATTTTCTGCTTTATTTTTTCCCCCTCTCTTCATTCTTTTCCTTTATGTTGGTATTTTCGGGCTTTGGTTCTATCTTAATATTCCTTGGCTCCAGCATGGAGATTCAGTTGAGAACCTTGTCCAAAACAATTAATTGTGGATCACAAATATTCAACATTGGCTAATACCAGCATGTCTGCATAATCCCAATCACAGAATGTAGTGTCCATACACATATAGCTGGAATTGATGCTCTAATAAAGCATGAAACTTCAAGAGGTTGACAACCTGCAGAAACAGATTTTGGCTCTACAAACTATGAATGAGTTTGTAAAGAAGTCTTATCATAATTCCTAAGCTAAGTACTAGGAAACTGATGAGCAAATCAAACAATTGCAAGACAGAGTTTCCATTCTTCAAGATGACTTTGGAGAAGGTGTTGCTATTGAAGATGATGAAGGTCATCGTTTGATGGTAGAAGCTACTCTTAAATCATTTTAAGAGGCATTGACATAGTTGCAAGAGGAGCTGGAAAAATCAGATGATGAAACCAGAATTGAATCCAAAAGGGTAAAGGATGTGAATTCCATGTTGGGCTCTCTCATGGACAAATTCCATTATGATCAGAATAATTCTGAAAAGCCAAGGCTCCAAAGAGATTTAAAAGAAATAGCAGAAACAAAGGACTTGGAAGACATTGCCAGATTGACTCACAAGAAACAGGAGTTGGAATTTTTAAAGGAGAACATTAATTAAAGAACACTTTCATACTAGCTCCAATTCATCACTCAGCGTGGCAGAAATGGTAGAGCAGATTGATGAGCTACTGAACAAAGTAATCAGCTTGGAAACTAAAGTATTGTCCCAGAGTGGTATAATGATTGACAATAGATATTGATGAACTTCATGAGCACATTCAAACTCTGGAAAAGACCTACTATATAATCTACAAATACTCGGATGTTAACAAAAAAGACCTACTATATAATTTCTCTTTGAACTAAAATAGTTTTCTTAAAATTTGCCTTAGGTCTCACTTACGGTTAAGCCAGACCTGAATCCCATTCATGTAAAAAACTGCCAAATGGTTCGCTCTGTCTAGATAAGTTTTCTGGCACAGTTCAATTTTTAACTCATTTAAAGCTTCTCAGTGTATTATATGTACCTGAGTTCAGCTTTAGCCTCATCTTGGTTCATAAATTCATATTGGATCTTCATTGTCAATTAACCTTCACTCTTATTTGTGTAAACTCCAATATTTTAGCACTTTGAACATGATTGAACTCACTGAAGGAGGATTATACTACCTCTAGCATCGCAGGGAAATTCCTTAGACTATTCTTCTGTTTTTACTAATACTGTAAATACACACAACAATGACTTTGCTTTTGACCCGTGTCATTTTAGGCTTCAAAATCGTTCATCTAAGGATTTTGGATAAATTTGTAGATCATATCCCTTATTTTCATTTCAATAGGACATAAGTTTGTGACTTTTGTTGTCAAAATCAAATAGTCTTGACAATTTTTCCCTAATAGTAACACTGCTACGCATATCCTAATAGAAGGAACACCAACTTATGGGAGGATAAGGAAGGAAATGAAACTCTGCTTCGACTTAGACCTAGACATGTGTTTAAAGATTGAACAAAAGCAAGGCAGATTTCTGACAGGGTTTGTCAGATTAGGATTCATTCACAAAGCGATTCTTACATAGTGAAAACAAAATGAAATATAGTACGGATAAGAAAAATATATTTAAGCATATATATATTTATCAAGAATTTTGGACAAAAAAACAAACCAACTCTTTTGTTTAGTCAGAGGGTTAACCTGCTTGTTGTTTAGTGTAGGTGTCCGATATAGTTGGTCCTTTGCCATCTATAGTTGCTGCTCCTTCTATCTGAGAATTAACAATTTCTTCTTACAGATTAGTAAGTTAACAGAAGAGATCTCAACAGTTTGTAAAAAAAATAATTTATAAGTTAAAATTACACCTTTGAAACTTGAATGATGAAGTTATTACAAGTTGACAAGTAGAAAGGATCAAATTGTTAGCAAGTTGAAACTTTCATACCTCCCACTTTATAATGATCATTTTAAGGGACCAAAACAACACAATATGTGCATTATCTTCCATTGATGGGGTAAATTGAGTTTCAACATCCCTTGAAAAGGAGATTGTTAAGCCATGTGATTCTTGTTACTATTTTGCATCAACTTAACTACCAATAAAATGAACTGCAGTATTTTCAGAATTGGCACACATCAAGTAATGCTTCACGGGCCATTTAAACTGGTTTTGTAGACAGTTCTACTTGCTCACGAACAGATAGACAAAAGAAAAATCTTAACAGAAAGGAAAGCTACGGAAAGAAAACACAAACATAATAATAAAGAAAGACACATTTGAAGTTGCCATTGAGGTACAGTAGCAGGACAAAGCTGTTCTGAATTCCTTGAATCGGCCATCTCGTCTCTTTTTGGATTTGAGCATGTTTCCTCTCCCCCACTAACATCTTTCTTTTGGTTCTTATAGATTGGCCCTACTAGCATTTTAGTAGGATATATTGTCTGATCATAGCAGGGTTATATGTTGAGAGACTTTAATATATTTATTCACAGTCTTTTGTTTACTATATATTTGGGTAATAATTTAATTTATAAATAAAATTAACTTTTTTACATAAAATAATTAATATTTTAGGCTTTGGAAAATGACCTATAATCCTATATATTTATCATATCATCTCTTTTTTTAAGGAAACAAATATTAATTAAAAATATAAAAAATACTTTATCCGATATGCAGATTTGTACTGAAAAACATATATATGTAAGTAACTGCCTAACTGCCCAGATTCAAGTATATAAATAACCACTTGGGTAATTGAACTCAACTCTAATCTTATTCTCATTCCACTCTTTTCTCTCAAACCCTAACTTAGGCATCATAATGCTTGCAGGTGCACCCCAACACCTTGTTCCACAATTAGATATCAAGGTCTGACGAAGATCTTCATCATAGGACTATATATTTGCCATTTCCACCAAACAGATTCTTTAATTTTTTTTATTTTAGTAAAATAATTTTTAGCATATATATTTATTTTGATATTAATTAAGTCGGATTAAGATTTTTCAAGAATAAATATATGTAACTTTTAGTATCTTCATGTCATTCATAAATTTATAATTCAAACTAAATTATTATTTTCTTATCAGCAAATAACACATATTAAAAGGAGTATAAGGTTCATACTGCCTATAAGGCTTTCGTGCAAAGTATAAGGTTCATAGACCATTCGTAAAAGGAAAAAAGAAAATTAAACCCTTTGAACTTGATATTATCTAAAAACCAAAACCTAAATTTTATAAGGTTCATAACATATTCCACATTTGCAATTTGCGTTTAAAAATAATGTTATTTCTATGCAACCATATAGATCAAATGAAAGCAAATCACACAACCGCCACTAAGACCTTATAAATCTTTCCCTGTTAGACCATAGTGCAACTAAATTGCTTTTTGTGAATCATATATATGATTCCTTACTAGAAAAAGATATATCCAACTTTTTTTATTTCTCTAGGCTTGACTGCATATATATAGGGGCATTAAAGTGACAACCAACTTCAAACTAATGCAGTGAAATTTCTTATGTTCAAAGAAAAGGATAGCGAATTTGATTTTGTAGTGTCTTATTCTATAGTTGTGTCTCATTATGTTTTGATGTGTCATTGTTGTAGCATTAATTGAATTTAAAACAATGACCAGCTAAATCAAACACTAGTTGAACTACAGTGCTAGAACTGTGATGTTGAATTAGTATAACATATCATAAATACATAAAATATATTTATATTATAATTAAAATTTGTACCCGTTTCATGTTTGATTGGCTCATCCTAAACACATTAGTTTGTTTTTCATACACTTGAAATTATAAGATGTGTACCCTTTCAATCGTCTATAGTTTGGATCCGTGATCTCATCACTTTGTTAGTTTGGTGTATATCCGATCGACGGATAGAGCATAGACAACCTGATAATCATCTTCCCTTGAATATGTGACGAGACTCTAGTGCATGATCTAAACATAACCACCCACCATAGGCATTTAGTGATTTTGGGATAACAACTAGATTGGATATGCGAAATCATCTCAAAAACATTAGTGTTGTTGATATATGATTCACGCTCATATAACCCCAAAGCTTAACTTAGGGAAGCCAAATTACACTTTCACATTTAAATATTAACATTTTTAAATTGGTCTCATGAATCCTAGGTATGGTCCAACTACAAGAACAAAGTTCATAATAAATAAATATGTATGTAAATATAAACTATATTTTAAACACTATTACAAAAAGTAGTTTTAACATCGGCTTATTAACATTGGTTTTGTACAAAACCGATGTTAAGTTAAACGCGGTGGCATATTTGTAAATAAAGTATCATTCTTAACATCGGTTTTCCAAAAAACCGATGTTAACTAATGATGTTAACATCGGTTTTTTAGAAAACCTATATTAACATCATTTGTTAACATCGGTTTTTCAAAAATCGATGTTAACGTATAATATGTTAACATCGGTTTTCCAAAAAACCGATGTTAATGCATACACGTTAACATCGGTTTTTCAAAAACCGATGTTAACTAATGATGTTAACATCGGTTTTTCAAAAACCGATGTTAACGTATAATATGTTAACATCGGTTTTCCAAAAACCAATGTTAATGCATACACGTTAACATCGGTTTTTTTGAAAACCGATGTTAACATGATATGTTAACATCGGTTTTCCAAAAAACCGATGTTAATATAAACTTTTTTTTTAATTATTTATATATTTTAAAAAAATCATATATTGCGTTATTAATTATATTTTAATTAAAAAAATATAATAATTAAGAAACAATTATAAATTCAAAAGGTAAACATTTAAAAATTAAACTAAATTTTTAAAATGAATTTCGTAAATTTAATTTTATTATTATTTAATCAACAAAATTTGATAATACTTCGCCATATTTTTTGTCATTTGATTAAGCAAAGTTTTTTCTTCACTGCTTAAATGACCAACATACAAATGGAGGTGAAATTTAATATTTTGGTTATTACCAAATGCATTGTGTTAAGAGTAAATAGTGGATGCTACTAAAAAAAAGAGTAAATAGTGTATGTTAATAATTTAATTTTTTACACTAATATTTAATAATAAATTATTATGTACAATATTTTTTCATGTTAGTTATCCTAAAAATTGTAGTAATAATAAATTTTAACTAATGAATGATATAAAAAAATTATATGATTTCTTTATAGAAATTAAAATCTTACGTAACTTTTTTTTGTCAAAGATCGATCTACTGCAAATGTCCAAATTTAGTGTGTGACTACTATCCAAGTAAGTGTAGGGTCGGATTGATTAATTTTTTTTATTCGTAAAAATTAAACATAAAAATATATAATAACTATTCAACCAAGAAAAGACAAAAAAAAATAATTGTTTAGTCAAATCTCTTTGACCGATAAAATAATTTATTTCAATGGACATATTTCAGAATAAATATAAAATCATTGTTATTTATAAAAAATTTCTAAAAATTAATTTTAGATATGATTCTTGCATAATATTAAATACATGCCGTTAAAAAGATACATATTTTAAAAAATGTGATTATATCCCATGAAAATTAATCAACATTATAATGATTTGCTGAAAAAGATCCAAATTTTTAAAATTATATTGAGCTTTATAGAGTCAAAAACTTTAATTATGATGATTATTTAAAATAGAAAAAATTTACAATTTATTATATAAAAAATATTTGTTAATAATTAAAATGCACTATGCATGATTATTGAAAAACATAAGTATCCATGTATTCCTGATTTTTTTTAATTTTTATTTGAAAACTTTGATTATAGAAAAATAAATCAAATATTAAGTTGTATTTCGATAAATTGTTAGTCCAAATAGTAGTGGGTTAAAGTAAGATTTTGGATTTGGATCTCGTAGATGAAAAAAAACATTGTTAAGTAGTTTAAGACCATCACGTCATCCATGATTCCAACCAATAATCATAATAAGTGAATAATAATTATTGTATTATTCATTGATCTAAGGGATTTTAATTAATTTAAAATATTAAATTATCTATATGTCACATAATTATTGATTAGGATCATAGATAATATGATAGTCCGAATCACTTAATAATTTCTTGATTGAGAGGGAAGAACATATGAAATCATTTTATTTGAAAAGTCAGGTAATCAAGTTCATATGTAGGATCTTTAAGCATTTTATCTTCAACCATTTTATTTGATTAATCTAGAATATTTCATCTAATTGATTGAGATGATAAAAATTATTTTGGTTATCATCAAACATGTGTCTAAAGCCATTATGAAGCATTGTAACATCATAAAAAAAATATTTTAATCCATATATTCACTACAAAGAATCATTCATCAAAAAATAAAAAAAATATGACACAACAATATTCCAATAGAAAAATACAAAGAAACAACACAATAGAATTTGATATGGGAGGATATTCAGGTATTTGAGTATAAAACACAATAGAATTTTGTATATTTTTTATACCAATTCGTCACGCATATCACTTCCACTCTAATATGCTTCATCATTGGACCAATTTGTTTAAACCAAATATATATATATATATATATATATATATATATATATATATATATATATATATATATATATATATATATATATATATAATTTTTTTAAAAAAAATAGATAAAATTTATTATTTTAAATAATGATTTATATTTTAAACAAATAAATTAGAAAACCAAAAAATTATTTATTTTATCTTAAAAAATATTTCTTTAAAAATAAACTTAAACAAACTGACATATTATTTTTAGAGTATACAACTTTGTTTATGTAAAAAGTAGTTAACTGTAAGAAACTTTAACAAAAAATTAAATACTGCATTTTTTTTAATATAAAAAATTGTCATTTTAAATATTTATAATCAATATATTATTATGTTCATTTTATATAAGATGATATGAAAAAATGTATTAAGAATTTATGTCGATAGTTGTAGAACGTAATATTTAAATTACTATGTGTTTTGGCTGACATGCAAGGTGTCACCTTTATTAGAATTTATAACCTTGTTTATTTTCTTCTTTCCTTCGTACCTTTCTGACAGATCCAAATAAAGTGTTTAGAAAAAAACGTTAAAGAACATAAAATACCACGTCAATTGGTTAAAAATTAAAAAAATAAAATCAGTTAACAGTTTCACTACAATCGTGGATTTCACATTAGGAGATGCTAAACCGAAAATACACTTAAAAACAACTGATTGATAAGTATTTATAATAAAATTAAATAAAAATTATAATGGTAGTAGTATTCAATAGAATTAAATAAAAACTATACTGATAAGTATTTTTATTTCACATTAGGTGTGTGATTTGATTTGGTTGGATTGGGTGAACTACTACTGAGGCTAGTGCCTGCGCCTCCTACTCACCTCATTCCATTCAATCAATCTCAATTAACCTCTTTCCTTTTAGCTCCCTTTCATATACTCTATAATATTTTCAAACTTATGGCTACAAACAAAATACAACTACTGCACCTATCTTTTTATTAAAATACAAATCACAATTATTATTTTAAGGATATCGGTTAAAAAAATTAAAGTCTAAATATTTTTATTGAAAGATGAAAAATTATGTTACTCATAATTTTTTTTTTATAATCTCTTGTGATTTATATAATAAATTTTTTTAAATTTTTTAATTAATATTCTATGAGCACCAATTCAATGTCAGCCTAACATAAAATGAAGCTTAAAACGTAAATTGAGAAAGGATTTTCTACTTTAAAGAAAATAGTGATTTGTGGGATCTTTTAGTTAACGTATGTGACTTTTTTTACAAAACTGATATCAAAGTTGGTCGCCTAAAGCTTAGACTTTAATTATTTTAATTTGGACGAATCTGCACCGTTTAACAAGACTCTTATTAAAAAGTAGTAGCATCAACATCAAATTACATTCAAAATTTCAAATAGTAATAGTATTATTTATGTAAGTTTTTTTTTTCTCACTCAGAAATCACATGTATTTCTTACTTTTTCTCACTCAGAAAATTGACCTAATAATCAATGGCGTATCCAGAAAGTTTTTCCAGTGGGAGCAAAAAATAGTCTAATATTTTTTCAAATAAAAAATTATATAAGTTTTTCTAAAAATGGTAATAAAAAATTAAAAACTATAAAATTTAAAAGGATAAAGTGATTGCTCATTAAAGAATTTGGTCTAGACAGCAGAATGACGTGATTGCTCATTAAAGAAATATCATTCCTTCCCCTTAGAATTTTTAATTTATCATTAAAAAATAAATAAAGATAGACTCTTGGAATAAAGTAATTTTTTCAGATAAAAAAATTACTAATGACTTTACAAGAATTTAACCAACTACTAGTAGGAAATTCTGAAATCGATTTTTTAATCACTGTTTTACCAGTTTTTTATATTTACTGAAATATAAAAAATATAATAATTTTTTAAAATTCAAATAGAGTATAAAAAATATAAAATTTCTATGCAGTATTATTTTTTTTCTTCTTAAAAACAAACCCAGCTTAAAGAATGATACTAGTAGGAAATTACTAATCACTGTTTTACCAGTTTTTTATATTTACTGAAATATAAAAAATATAATAATTTTTTAAAATTCAAATAGAGCATAAAAAATATAAAATTTCTCTGCAGTATTATTTTTTTTCTTCTTAAAAACAAACCCAGCTTAAAGAATGAAAGGAAGCAACGCTTTATAAAGAGAGGTATAAGATTGTTTTCTTTTCTTTTAAAGAATGAAAGGAAGCAACGCTTTATACGGACGCAAAGTGATAGTTGAAACCAATTTTCTTCTCTGGAGTTGAGTTCCATGAAGTGACAAACCAGGTAATCTCATGTGAATGTAACCTTAGAGATTTATGCTAAACAATTTTTCCGAATATTGGTAAATCTCAATGGAGTTTACATTTGATTTTATTTTTTGCGTAAAGTTTTTATGCCGTTTTTTTGGGCAGTTATGCATTATTATTCTTCTGTTTATGAATGATAAAATGTATAAGCAGGAGAAAGTGACGAGGGGGTTGATATTGACCTTGGTTTCATGGTCTTCAACCGGGTAAGCATTGCAATGGCTTTGTTTTTGTTTTTCTTGTTTTGCTCTTATTCAATTGTTGAACACACTAGCTACTTGTGAGGATTTAGTTTAGCAACTTCAAAATCAGTCATACATTATCCGAAACTGTAAAAGGGCTTTTTTTGGATGTTTTAGTTTTCTTGTAAACTTTGATTCTCTTCCATGGAATGTGAGTGTTAAGATGTTGTTGTTGGAGTTTACGCGAGTGTTCGGGATAGATCTATTAGAATGAGAAGTATGTTCAGATTTTCAAAGATTAATTTAAAAAGAGATTAGTAAAAAAAAATATACTCAAAATTTTAAAGATGGTTCTAGAAGAGGATAGAGCTATGTTCGGGATAGAGCTAACGTAATTTTCTAATATAATATTTCATTTCGGTACATTCATTTACATAACTCATATAGTGTTTTTTGATAATATTAACTAACTCAACTTTTTCTCTTTAAAGGACCATGGCTACTCCACCTGCCTCGCCTCCTCCTCCTCTTCCTCCTCCTCCTGCAGACGCATCAGA
>NC_038254.2:37677448-37754954 GCF_000004515.6 Glycine max | reverse complement strand
TCTTTTCGGTTTCTCCATAATATTTCACAACATCCCTTTGTTGCATGGTCAAGTCAAGGTTGGTGTTGAGGAGGTTAAAGATACAGAGGCTCTCGTTCCTGTACCCACTGACGAGGTTACCTTAGTGGGGCAGGCACTTAACACCTTCCTTGCTTGGCCAACACATGTTGTGAAGTGTTTATCAGAACAAGTATTTTACTCTTATTATATGTTTATTTTTTTCAATTATTTTGTTCACTGTAATCAAAACTTGCTAATTAACTATGTTTTATCAATAGGCAGCTGTGTCTCCAGCAAAATCTCTAGAAAGCCCGGATGAAGAGGTCGACGATCCCCTGTACCTGATGACATTGACCATCCCACAACTATTTTTGAATCCGCTCCAGGTTATGTGGGATGCTACCATATTCGGGGTGTTTAATCAAAACTTCCCGTTGTATATAAAGCACGAAGATCTCTCTGAAATTGCACACGGTGGTCAATGTCTCAGCATATCTGTTATACAATTGTGGATTCTGTAAGTCATTTTAGATTACTATTAATTACCAAAGTAATTGTTTTAAATTCATACATAATTAACTTTGACTTAACAACACAGCCATCTGACCGAGACAAGTGTGCGAGCGGGGAATTCTGATGTGTATGGATTCCTCGAGCCACAGTCCATTCAGAGATCTGGGCAATCACAATTTGAATCTGAAAGTTACATCAAGAGTTGGATACAGAGTTCAAAACGAGATGTTTACCTTGGAGCCTATCTGAATGGGTAAGTCAAACACAATAATTGAATTTAAATAATCTATACTACTACAATAACCCATATTCGTCTCTACTGCAGCGGACACTGGCAAATGGTCGTCATTCTGCCTAAGGAAAACCTAGTTGTCTGGTTTTGTTCTTTACATAACAGGCCAGACAACTACCTTAAGGGAATAATTAACAGGTCAGTATTGTTTTCAATACATTTTCATTGGCATAACTCAACAACATCAATATTTTAATGTTCCTCATATTCAACACTAGTGTTTTGAAAGGACTTGATGATACTCCACAACCGAAATCCAAGGCTGCTGCTAGGTGGATTGTTGTTAAGGTACGTGATTTAAATAAAAGTTCTACTTATATATATTTTATGTGTGTGTACACTAATTGTAGTTAACGTTTAATTAATATCCAAATTTCATTATGTATTTAGTGTAATAGACAAAAAGGAATCACCAAATTTCACTGAACGTTATAATTGTTATTACATCATTAATTTATTTTTTTATTTGATCATGCAGTATTTTAATGAAGTTAGATCATTGGAAGCAGAGAGATTCAAGGCACTTCGCATACAGTGGGCACAATATTATCTAAAAGTTAGAAATCAAACATAGGATGTTAGGCAACTATGTAACTTTAGCTTAATTAATTAGTTTACGTACTTTACATTACATTTTTTACAATTGTTGTTTCATCTTAACATTGAACAACCTTTGTTGATAGCTAGTTTTTTGCTAAAATCTATTTGAAAACTGAATGCAAATGATATATGTTGTGTGCTGTGTGGTCTGATTTTAAATTTACAGGTTAAATTTTGGTTTTTTTTGTAAAAACAGAGACATTATTTAAAAAAAATTCCTGAAAACAACATCGGTTTTTTTATAAAAATAACCGATGTTAATTGTCAATAGCAACACATTCGTTAACATCGGTTTTTTGAAAAAACCAATGTTAACTTGGTTAACATCGGTTTTTTATAACAACCGATGTTAACTGTCAATAGTAACACATTCGTTTAACATCGGTTTTTTATAAAAACCGATGTTAACTGTCAATAATAACACATCCGTTAACATTGGTTTTTTCAAAAAACCGATGTTAACTGTCAATAATAACTTGGTTAACATCGGTTTTTTATAACAACCGATGTTAACTGTCAACAGTAACACATTCGTTAACATCGGTTTTTTGTAAAAACCGATGTTAACTTTCAACATTAATATACATTTTCTGGGTGTAATTCATATTAGCAACATCGGTTATTTATATAACCGATGTTGGTAATTTTACGTTAACATCGGTTTACAAAAACCGATGTTAACGATAATACTATCAGCGTCGATACTTTCAACAGCGGTTCAAAAACCGATGTTGAAAGTCATAAATAACCGATGTAGAAAACATATTTTCTAATAGTGAAATTTGTAAGAACTAATTTAAATTATGATATTATAATTTGAGTTAATTCCACTTTTTATTTTAGTCTCTAATAAACTACAATTCGAAACTTTTTATTTTAGCCTCTAATAAAATCTTTTAACTTAGTTTTTCATTTAATTAATTTAATGTGTAAAATTAGTCATTGTAGTTAATTCCACTAATTTGTTAGATCTAATATGCTGAATTCTTGTCGTGATTAAAACAATACTAGTCCTATATATTCACAAAAGTCTCACAGACGTAGAGTGCACTTGTTAATGTGTTTACCATCATGCTTTTCACTTACTAAGTATTCATTATTATGATTTGAAAGCTGAAGTGTGAAGTGTCCTATTCCTCTACCAGAATCGTGAGAAGAATCATGTATATATTTGGCATCTCTGTAACATCCCATTTTTCGTAAGCCAATTTAAAAAGAATTTTTAAATTTAAATAAATAGAGTTTTAGATAAATGATCAAGTTTTTATAAATAAATAAATAATGAGAAATAATGATTTGAAGGAAAAAAAAAAGACATTTGATTTATTCATTTGATAGGGAATAAAATAAAATTCTTTTTTATAAAATATTAAAAACAAATAAATAGAGTAATAATAAGTTTTGTGTACCCTAGGTATAAATAGCGATGTTAGGTCAGTTTTCAGACTGACGATGCATTTTATTTCCCTCATTTTCGTTTTTCCCCTTCTCCTCTCAAAACTCTTTCTTTTTCCCGCAGGTCATCAAACCTGTCTCTAAAAAACAACGATCTCGAACTCATTCACCGTTGGATCGTCGTGAAATTTGAGCACCATGTTCACAACCTAATTCCAAACATTCTCACCGTTGGGAATTTTGGATATCATGTTTGAGCTGAGAGAAATACTTTTCGCATCGTAGCCTTTTCCTTTCCCGCAGAAACCCAAAACGGCCTCAGTAAAACTACGATCCCAGTTTCGTTAACCGTTGAATTTTCATGAAACTTTGATATGTGGTTTGCGATTCAGTTCCGCACACCTTCATTCTTGGGATCTGCAAGATAATATTTATGGAGAGAGAAAAAGGAATTGCACCAAGACAGTACGAGTGGAGACTTCAATCCCTTCTTTGTCACTCTGATGTTTGAGAACTCTATCGGAGCAGTTAGAGGAAAAGAACTGGAGGAATCTCAGGGAACCGCTAGAGATGCTGCTATCACTGGCTGAAGACACGTGAGCCCGCTTAGAGGTAAGGGATGAGTTATTCACAATTGGGGATTAGTGAGAACATGTTTAGGGATCCTTAGAGATGTCAATTGGAATAAGTTTTGGGGTGTTTTCGCAATTTTCATTTTATCCTTATAATTATTACAGTGAATTATATATGTTTGATGAATTAGTTGATGTCCCAATGAGAAATTACTGTGAAATTGATGTGTTCTTGTGTTGAGTGTGAATCCCTTAGAAAAATTAAGCTCTTTTTATTAACGTAAATTATATTTTAAATAATATTATTCAATGACTTATTTTATACAAATTATTATCTTGTTCTAATTTTTCTACGATGATGATCAACATGTTATGTGTATATAATTATTGTAATACTAGAATAATAAATTAAAGAAAATTGTAAGGTTAATGCCTAGTGGTCATTTCTTTTGATGTAATATTAAATTAATTGTTATAGAAATTCTTTGATTAAAAACAATGTAGTTTAATTTACTATATACATATACATATATATGTTTTGTATCATGCAAATATTATTATTGTGTGATGTGTATATGAGTTATAAGGCGTAATAAGTTATTATAATGGTATTATAATATTATTGTGAAGATTGAGTAGTACAAAGTTGAATGTGTCAATTTACGAGATACATGTAAAAATGAGATGGTTGATGTGATATTATGAGATGTTAAATTGTGGGCATGATATTTGATTGTGAATAAGTGTGTGTGTTTGACACTTGATGTGACAATAATTATATTGTGAGCTATGAATTATACAATAAACCGACCAGTGTTATCTTGAGAAAAACGTTGATGCGCAGTGTTTAAGAGAAAATGTAGGTTTCCTATTCAGGGACTAGTGTTAAATTGTAGCGCAATGTGTTAAACGTGTTTGAAACACGAGTGTGAGGTCGTGGGTATTGTATAATTCATGAGCAGTGCTCATAAATGAAATATGTGATGAATTGTGGAATAATATGTTGCCTTGAGATTATAATATTGTTACTGAGATTGAGTAAAAGTGTAAAGTAGAACAGGTGTTGAATTGTGAGATACGTGAAAACATGTGTTGGTGGATTGTGACATTATGAGATGTGAAATTGTGAATGAGTTTGGGTTGTGAATAAGTGTATGATTAACTCTTGATGTGACATTAATTGTGTTGTAAGCTGTGAGTTGTACAATAACCCGACCAATGTTGAGAAAAGTGTAAATGCGCAGTGTTAAAGAGAAAGTGTAGGTTTCCTATTTAGGAATTAGTGTTAAATTGTAGCGCAATATGTTGTACATGTTTAAAACACGAGTGTGAGGTCGTGGGTATTGTATAATTCACGAGCAGTGTCTGTGTGCTAAAATGATTTTAGGGGTTGGACCTGAATCAGGAGGGAGAGGCCCTGACGGACTCTTCGGAGTGTAGGCCTTGGGGGTCACCGGGTTTGAGTGCTCCTTTAAGCCTATGTTGATCCCATATGGTTGGAGCATTCTTGCGAAACATCGTGACCCTGACTGGTCTCCCTATGATCTTACTTAGTGAGAGTGACTTGACTAACCCATTATGTGGTGTGTCTTGTTATGTACTCCTAAGCGCCCCTGGGTGGTTTTTCATTGACATGGTACCACATTGCATATAGGCTTGAGTCTTAGCATAACTGTCTCATGCGCTTGCTAATTGTTTATTATGAAATTGATGTGTTATTATGTCTTGATCAGAGCGTGTGATTCTTATGTAATATGATTGATGATTGAAAAGTGTGATTGATGGATGAAAAGTGAACTTTGAATGACAAAGTGGTGGAATTACGTGAATTACGTGTAAGTAAGTTTTGTTTGGTTTATGTGATATGTATATCTAGTTGTCTTGTTTCTCTATTAGTTAGGAATGTGATAACTCACTCCCCGTGTGTTGTTTGTGTTTGGATCCTATGATGATCTTTAACTTTGTGTTCGGGGGAGCAGATGACTAGGTGAATTGCTTTAAGGAACCTTGTGCTGAAGGATGTCGAGACACAACGCTCTGATAGGATGTGGCATTGGGGTATAGAGTTTTATATTAATTGTATGAAGTCTTAGACGGTCTTGTTTGAACCGATATGACTTTATTATTTATTTAGATAAGTTTGAATATGATGTAGAAGGAAGTGAATGTGAGTCTTTTATCCCTTTGAAAGGCTTGTATTTAAAAATATAAAAAATACTTTTAATTAATATTTGAATTTTTATTCCTTTGTTAGTATATATGTGATGGGTAGAGGGTGTCACAATCTCCCTTTTAAATGTAGTTACTTGTTAACTACACATGAACTCTAGTTTTTTATTTTTTTAAAAAATAGAAACATGTCTAATTCTTTCACTGAACAAGTGATGATTATTTGGGCAGCATTGAAGCACACTACCATTTTAAACTGCGTAGTGCAAAGAGTGCTTTTCGTACACTCGCACGCCTACCATCTACAACGCCACATGCAATGTAAGTAGGAAAATCTTTATTCCTATTAGGCTATTACCCCCACATGCATTACTGGTAGAACTGCTAAAACGGGCTATCCAGCCTGACCCGACCAGTATTTATATGTTTACACTTTTGTGGTATGGCCTAATCAGGTTAGCTCATTTTCCCCCTCTAAATATATATAAATTTAAGCGAAAAAAATAAAATAATATTGAGTCATGATATGTCCAGTGCCACTAAGACCTTATAAATCTTTCCCTGTTAGACCATAGCGCAACTAAATTGCTTTTTGTGAATCATATATATGGTTCCTGATGCAAGCTCCATTGGAGCTTGTAGGCCTAGGATCTTCTTCATCAATGGATTCCTTTGCTTCTTGGAAGATAAATGGCAGCGGAATGGAGAAGGAAGAGAGAGAGGAGACGCCACTTCAAGGAGAAGATGAGTCTAGAAGAAGCTCACCACCATAGGAGGCCATGGATAAGAGCTTGGAGGAAGAAGGAGATGAATGAAGGGAGAGGGAGAGAAGAGCACGAAATTTTGTGCTCAAAAGGAGCTCTGAAATCTGAAGTTAATATTCAAATGATCAAAGTTGAAAAAAATGCACACACATGACCTCTATTTATAGCCTAAGTGTCACACAAAATTGGAGGGAAATTCAAATTTCACTTGAATTTGAAATTGAATTTGTGGAGCCAAACTTTGGAGCCAAAATTTCACTAATTATGATTAGTGAATTTTAGTTATGGTTCAGCCCACTAATCCAAGATCAATTCCAAGATTCTCCACTAAGTGTGCTTAGGTGTCATGAGGCATGAAAAGCATGAAGGACATGCACAAAGTGTGACTATATGATGTGGCAATGGGGTGTAGTAAGCAAATGCTCACCTCCCCCTCTAAAATTTAATTGGATTGGGCTTCTACCAATTCAATTAAATTTATTTCCAACCACACACATCAAATATCCACTTAGTGCATGTGAAATTACAAAACTACCCCTAATACAAAAACTAGTCTAGGTGCCCTAAAATACAAGGGCTGAAAAATCCTATATTTCTAGGGTACCCTACCTACATTATGGAGCCCTAAATACAAGGCCCAAAAATAATGAAACCTTAATCTAATATTTACAAAGATAAGTGGGCTCATACTTAGCCCATGGGCCCGAAATCTACCCTAAGGCTCATAAGAACCCTAGGGCCTTCTCTTGCATCTTTGGCCCAATCTACTTGGAGTTTTCTATCCAATGCCCTTGCGGGGTAGGATTGCATCATTCCCTCCCCCTTGAAAAGGATTTGACCTCAAATCCCGAGGTTCTTGAAACTCTGGGCATTTTTCCTCAACACCTGTAAAAAGAACAAAAACATATGTATTAGTGGTGTTTAGTATGTGGAAGTAAGGTAAGGTTTGAAAACTCATTTCCTGGGCATCTTCCCATGAAGGAACATGGTTCCTCACCAACTCAATGAGTGGTGCTACAAGTATAGAGAAATATGGGGCAAACCTTTTGTAAAAGTTTGTTAAGTCTTGGAAGCCCCAAATTTTTCTTACACTTGGTGGAGCGGGCCACTCAGGAATGACATTTATTCTCTTAGGGTTCATGGGAACCCCTTGCTCACAATTTAAAAAATTAATAAAAGTAAAGCAATAGAACATACCTTTTTCTGTATTTTCATGTTGATTATTCTTACCAAAAAGTATGACAAACCTAAGGTGTCCCATATGAGTGACTAAGTTTGTATTGAAACTAAAAATAAGAACAAACCTACCTAATGAGTCCCTATGTACACAAATCATGAAGATGTTGGGTGCACGAGTGATTTTACAAAAGAGTGTTGCACCACCCAAAGCATTCATCACACCACCTATTTTAGGGATTTGGTGCCTAATAATACCTATTTTGGGCACCAACAAAGCACAAGGATTTAATCTCTTGTGAACCAAACCCTCATCCAACAACTCCTTTACTTGAGGAATAAACTCAAGCCTAAGAGATGTGGCAATGCTAACAAGTGTCTTTTTACAAAGGAGAAAATGTGGAGGTTGTCTAAGAAGGGAAATTTCTTTAATATTTGTCTTTATTTCAAAATGTCTTTCCTTCATAGCTAACCTCTTGGAGGAGACACCTACCTCCTTACACTCCTCCTTAACCATTAATGGTTGTCCTTCTTCTTGGGGGTAGATCTCTTCACTAGATTCTTCCCCTTTTGCTTCTTCACTTTTACTAGAGGAAGGTGAAGTAGTAGCCTCATCTTGGCTACTATAAATGTCTTGGCCCCTCATAATCATGGTTTTCTTGGTGGGGCATTGAGAAGTAATGTGTCCTCTTCCAATACATTTAAAGCACTTCATGGAGCTAGTCTTCTCTTGCATACTAGCCTTAAGGGGTTGCTTTTCTATTGTCTTCCCCTTATCATCTTTGGGCTTAGAAGGTCTCACCCCTAAGATTCCTTGACCTTGGTCTTTCTTTGGATAAGAGTGAGAGCCATAAGATTTTGAAGTAGACTTCCTTTTAAGTTGTTGCTCTACCCTTATTTCCCAATCTAAATTAGCCTCTACATTGTCCTTCCCATGGAAGTATGGGAATTTAATGTTAACCTCTTGAGGCTTTCTTTCATTTTCTCTCCTATGGGAGTGAGGTCTAAGATGTGACCTATGTCTTCCTTCATAATAGTCACGAAGTTCTTCACTTAGGCTCTTGCAAGAGTTATGACTACTATAGGAGGCATGTTTTTTTTTTCTTAACTCTTTTAGTATTTTCCTTCTTTCATCTTCCCTTATTTTCTCCTTTTCATCTTGACTTATTTCTTTCGCTCTTTTTTTTCCTTTTTCTTTTCTCTCTTGTTTTTCTTTCCACAACTTAAGGGATCTCAACTCATCTAATATCTTATACAAGGGGTCCTTAGGAGTAGAACCCTCACCATTAACACTAGATGAAGAATGAAGACTCATGTTGGTTCCTAAGTTATGGTTCTTTCTTGTTGGGGGTTTCAAAACAAAAGGTAAAATAAACTATGGTTGAAACTAGCCAAAATAAACACTAAAAGAGGTGTGAAAGATAAGGTAAAAACTAATTGGTAAAAGGCAAGCTATCTAGACGGTTTGACAATGGAGGGTAAAGGAAATAAGCTATGAAAATAAGCAAGAAATTAAAGTGCAAGAAATGCAAACTAGGCGGATCCTAAGAGTGTTTGGATGACCTCATTTAAGGTTCCCAACAAAACACTCACTATCCTAAGGGGAAATTGCCTAAAATTATTACACACAAATGGAAGTAGGGTGACCTAGCGGAGGCTCCCAACTTACTTCCAATGAAAGGCCTTTTTGTTACAAAATTTGAAAGCAAAGCAAATTGCCAATTACAAAATTACAAAGGAAAAAAAAGTCCTCAATTGTGGTGGCTATTCTCTCTTTAGTGTTTCACTCAATTTGGAGTGCTTCTTAGTCCAATAGCTCTTAAGGTGGTTGGCCCCTTTCTTCTTGACTCAAATTCTTCAAGATATGGCACCAATCCTCCTTTCCAATTCCCTATATGGCAACTCACAACCAAGGAAACAAAGAGACAACCAATAACCAAAGACCAAAAAAAATGAAATGAAAGCTAAACCAATAGAGTTTTAACAAGACAAATTTTCAAGGATTATTCAACAATTAAAGCAATGAAAAGCACAAAAAAGCAAGCTAGGACTCAAAGAGAAACCTAGAATGGCTCTAGAGTAGAGTAGAAAAACTCTAAAAAAAAAAAGACTCAAGAAACCTCTAGTTTTGGCACTTGTTTTCACAATAATTTTCAATTGAAATTTCAGAACTAGGATTGGTATAAAATAGGCACCAATTATAGAACAAATTTTGAGCCAAAACAACAAGTACACTTTCCTTTCACTTTTCTTTTTTTTTCCTGGACACTGATTTTTCTGCCAACTTGTGAGATTTTTCTTATTTTTTCCTTTAATCCAAATCGCTTGTTTCTTTTTTTATAATTTTGGTCCAGATGTCTATAAAATTCAGTAAAAGTTTCAGCTCAAAAAACGTAGTGACCAGTTCCCAGTAATTTATACAAGTTCGTATGTTCAAGCTGCCAGCACCAGCGATTTCAACCTAGAAATCAAGAGTAGTGTTTATGTTGCTTAAGGCTTGGATAGTTACAATTTGTGTTTGCTTATGCTCAATTATCTTGAATAAAACAATTCAAGAGAGCTTAAGACTTATTTGATTCACAAATCCAGCCACAACTCAACACCACATCTCAACTTCATCATAGGCATCATGTAGGAATCTTAAAAAACAAAAAAGAGTTCAACAACAAGACTACTTCTAGGAATTGATTTAGAACATGTTATGAACTAAATAACATGCATGAATTAGACTCAAAATTCAAAAGATAGGCTAAGAATGACAAGAATACATGAAAAAAATGTATCTAGAATTCAAAAAACAAAATAAAAATTCAACACAAACTTAGAGCATAATGTGACAATTACTATGACTAAACATGACTCTAAGACAACATGGATTAAGTGATTTACACTTAGATTTTTGTGTTTTTTTTTTCTAATCAATATTTTGGAACAAAATTTAGATCTAAAGGTTCAGCACAAGAATATTATGAATGAAAATTGATAGAACCTAAAATCAACACAAAAACAAGATTCAAGAGTAGATCTACAAAATTTGAACCATAGAAATGCAAGAACAAGTGTAGATCTAAGATTTAATCGGTTTATTTTTTTTTGAATCTACTCTAAACAGCACCAAACCACAAGACAATGGAGGATATACATGGAGAATAAGATGAAGAACAAGGAATTAAAGAGAATTCACCGAACAAAAAGATAGAGGAAGCAAAAGAACATCACCTAGATGAAGATGCTCTTGATACCACATGATGCAAGCTCCATTGGAGCTTGTAGGCCTAGGATCTTCTTCATCAATGGATTCCTTTGCTTCTTGGAAGATAAATGGCAGCGGAATGGAGAAGGAAGAGAGAGAGGAGACGCCACTTCAAGGAGAAGATGAGTCTAGAAGAAGCTCACCACCATAGGAGGCCATGGATAAGAGCTTGGAGGAAGAAGGAGATGAATGAAGGGAGAGGGAGAGAAGAGCACGAAATTTTGTGCTCAAAAGGAGCTCTGAAATCTGAAGTTAATATTCAAATGATCAAAGTTGAAAAAAATGCACACACATGACCTCTATTTATAGCCTAAGTGTCACACAAAATTGGAGGGAAATTCAAATTTCACTTGAATTTGAAATTGAATTTGTGGAGCCAAACTTTGGAGCCAAAATTTCACTAATTATGATTAGTGAATTTTAGTTATGGTTCAGCCCACTAATCCAAGATCAATTCCAAGATTCTCCACTAAGTGTGCTTAGGTGTCATGAGGCATGAAAAGCATGAAAGACATGCACAAAGTGTGACTATATGATGTGGCAATGGGGTGTAGTAAGCAAATGCTCACCTCCCCCTCTAAAATTTAATTGGATTGGGCTTCTACCAATTCAATTAAATTTATTTCCAACCACACACATCAAATATCCACTTAGTGCATGTGAAATTACAAAACTACCCCTAATACAAAAACTAGTCTAGGTGCCCTAAAATACAAGGGCTGAAAAATCCTATATTTCTAGGGTACCCTACCTACATTATGGAGCCCTAAATACAAGGCCCAAAAATAATGAAACCTTAATCTAATATTTACAAAGATAAGTGGGCTCATACTTAGCCCATGGGCCCGAAATCTACCCTAAGGCTCATAAGAACCCTAGGGCCTTCTCTTGCATCTTTGGCCCAATCTACTTGGAGTTTTCTATCCAATGCCCTTGCGGGGTAGGATTGCATCAGTTCCTTACTAGAAAAAGATATATCCAACTTTTTTTATTTCTCTAGGCTTGACTGCATATATATAGGGGCATTTAAGTGACAACCAACTTCAAACTAATGCAGTAAAATTTCTTATGTTCAAAGAAAAGGATTGCGAATTTGATTTTGTAGTGTCCTATTCAAACTAATGCAGTGAAAATTCTTATTCTCAATAATTTAGTTTTCAAGACCAGCAAAAATATCAGCAGAGCAGGCAATAAAAGTAACATATCTGGTTTCACACAATATAAATCTCACACCAAGGGGAAAGACTGAATGAAATTCACAACCATTAAATGAGCTATAAGCCACTAAAACTTAAAGGGGAAATAAAAGTGAAAATTCGAAGTACACAGTGATTAAGTTTTTTAGCTCAAGCATTTATTCATAAGCACAAACAGAATCACCTATGACAAATATGAAGACTTCTAACACTTAGTTTGGTAACCTGAGGTTCACCAGGTAAACTTAACAAATAATGAGCAAGGACCAGACTATACGTTATATATATAAATGGACTTTGTATTTCTTAAAAATTCAATTAGACCTCAGTTTTCAGTCTGCTAAAAACAATATAATTTCTTTTTTGTTTATCTAGATACCTAGGATTGGACCACAGAACAATTCCTAGGAAGGACTCAATTAGATCCCCAATCCTAAACTCACAACAACTACTTTTCTAACTAACCCTGATACATATTATATCAATATAGCCAAAAGCAAAAATAGACAAGATTTAATGTAGTCCAAACATATTGATATTTTCCCTCCTGTACAGTGCTAATGGAAATTTTCTAGGACCATGACATCACAATGGATTTGGCTGCTTCAATTGATGAGGGACATGTTCAAAAGTTTACTAGAGTAATGAAGGAGTTTAATAGCATAACCCCATTTGTATACTTCTATATACAATTAAGAGAGCTTTCACAAGGTGACCCTATTAATTATCAACCTAATAAGTGCAGTATCGTAACAGATTATTTCTAGGAATAATTGCTTGTTCTTAAAACATTCACTCAAAAAGCTATTATTTCTTCAAAATAAGCTAACAAAACATGCACTAACTCCAATTAGAACAAACAAAATAATTTGTATTACCTTTTCAATTTAAGGGCAGATTGCGGCGTCTTCATAGCGTTAGGCCTTTTGGTGGATGATTTCTCTGCATAGTGATAGAGTCATTGAGCAGCGAAAAACAATATAGGGACTGAAAGCAATTAACAGTAGAAATACAACAATTGAGAAAAAAAAATCACTTTCGTATTGAAAATTTCAAAACCATGGCATTGAACGAGAAATTAGGTTTGGGGAGAAATTGAACAAGACAGAGGATGATTTTGAAAGTGAAGTGAGGCTTGTGTGCAAAATGTTCCCTAATTTCTGAGTAAGAAGAACATTTAGGGGCAAGGGGTAACGAGAAAGAACAACTCACCAGTGACGACGGCGTTGGGGTGATACTCCGGCGAAAGGCGACGAGGGAGCTGAGGCTAGGGTTCCGCGGCAGCGGCGGGGGAGGTTCTTTGAACCTTTAAAAGGTTATGTCAGTCACTTTGCAACGGAAACAAAGTATGTATATAGAAGCTAGAGGCAAGGTTTCAGCGCAAAAGGACAAGAGGTAAGAAACGGGTGCTGACAGGTTAGAAGCTACAAGCAAGGTTTGAGCGCGAAAGGGCAAGAGGTTCGAAAGGGTTACAAGCGAGACTAGGGTTAGAGAGAGTTCAGCGTGAAAGGGGAAAGAGGTGAGGTTCAGTGTGAAAGGAAAGAGGTGAGGAAGCGCGAAAGGATTTATTTTAACCCAAACAAATTAAGACGGTTTTTTTTATTAAACCCATCGCAAAATTAATTGAAAAAGCACATTCTAAGGCGGTTTTAAATAACAGTCTTAGATTTAATATCGTAAAATCCTATTATTGTTCAAACAATTACAAAAAAGCCACCCCACATCTTTTTAAGGCGGTTCCCCAATAACCGTCGTAGTATCCGTGTCGTAAAACGCCATTTTTCTAGTAGTGAGAATTGAATTGCTATATGAACTTTGCAAATTGACCCTTCTGCTAAGTGTTGCATTTTAGAATTCGTGCATTGTTTTCATAACTGGTATTGTAGTAGATATGCTACTGAAATTTGGGGGATAACATTGCAAAATAGGCTTCATAAGCTTTACAAGTCGGGGTCACTTATAATTTAACTCATTGATTTGCCGAGAAAACTAATGGAAAAACGAGAGTGTGTAATGATTTTGGGTTTGTTTATTGGTTGATTGTGGTGAGAGATATTTAGTTTGTACTATCTACAATTTTTTTATACTTTCATATTCTTGATTCTCTATTTGTATGTTTGTTGTTGTTTTAGTTGTTTAACCAATACTCACTTTTATCTAAAACCATGTGATTTTCAGAATCATGGGATTCGGTTGTTTTGTTAAAAAAGGTGAGAGATATTTTGTTCATTAAGTTGTATGATTAATTGATGAACGTGATTTGTGCACTAACTTGAGTATGTTTAATCTAAATCCATTTGGTTCAGATATATTTTGAAAATGGTGGGTGATTATGTGAAATTTTCAAAATTATTTAAAGATTGTATCCTTTCATGAGATTTTGTGTCCACTCATATGAAGTGAAAGTATGAATAGATGCGCAAAAAACATGAGATGTGACTCTTCACCAAGAGTCATCACATGTGACTCTTCACCAAGGGCCTTGAATGCAGAAAATCACCAGATTCTTTGTAACCGTGCCCATTCCTTTCTTCCCTTATGCACATAGAGAAATAAGGAAACTATCATCGCTAGTTGTTTTCTTTGGTATTCCTTAACTTTTGTGGAGTCATCACCTCCAATTTCAACTAACATAATAGATAAATTTTGCTCGTGCATGTGTGCACGCATACCATGTCGAAGCATAGATTGATGTCGAAAGATATTATAAAAATACAGACCTTTCATACACAAACAAACATATTGCTAAATCCTACAAGATCATGTTGTAGTTTGATTTTTTGAACATTCATGTCATTTAATTATGTTAGTATCAGAAATAAGTAAAACATATTAACAAATGGTAAAGATTTGGTTTATAAGCTAATAATTTGTTCAACAATGACACAATTTCGTTATATTTAATTTCTAAGTCAATGTATCTAGTCTATTGATTCTCTTTTCAAGATCCAATACTCCTCCAATAAACTGCCTTGATTCATTTATCTCATTTCCATCTTTATAATCTTCCTCCAAAGCCTCCATTAGTGGTTCAACGGTGTCTTGGGAAGGATTTCCAAATAAAATAGTTTTCAAAGGAGAAAATTCAGGTGGAAACACCAGCATCATTGCATAGAATTCTCTTTCACCGACTAATATTCTTTGCAAAATCACGATGATGATACAGTATTGACTGCTTCCACCATCATGCATAACGTGTGGTGACATCTCCCTCAAAAAAGTCAAGCAGGAAAATAAAAATTCCCGTTAGATATGGGTATGTAGTAATTTTTCCATGCAATGCCTTTGGTTCCAAAGAATGTAGCCACACAATCTAAAACTTCTTGATGCATTCTAAATTGCATAGCCACTCTTTATGTGATAGGTACTTTTGTGTAATACATTTGTGTGACAACTAGCATTGAAACTCTCATGCATATAGCAAAAAAAAAACTATTTTTATTTATCCAACATATTGAACATAAGGGTGCTAAGGAAAGTAGTCCCTAGCTGAGTCCAGGGCAAATCTCCTACCCTCAATTTTGAAGGGATTAAGCTTGTGCCACCTACATAGCATAGGTTTTTCATGGTTGATCAACCTAGGCTGTGGTTGCAAATTTGAGAATCTCTCCCATACCCAAATATGAACCAAGTAGTAAAAGGGTGACCAAAGAGTTACCTCTTATCATCAGCAAAACTAACTATTGTTTTCTTCAATAGACCTAAATCATTTTATATGTTGGCTTGAAATGTTGGTCGCAAAGCTGATTATCTACATCAAGGAAAACAAACTTGCTCACCAAGCCATTGGGAGAGAAATCAAACTCTGCCAACCAAGTTGCAAGGAATGTGTCATGCTCCATTTCATTCCCACTATCGACGAATATCCACCCTTGCTAATGTATAAACCCCATCCTTTTTATTCCTTGTAGTTTGTTTTCCTATTGTATGTATCAATTTCTTGTCCACTTTTATCGTTTCCTAGCTTTGAAATGGGGTGAAGTCAGGATCATGAACTATTGGAAAATTCTCCAACACCATCACATCCTCCAAGGTGTTTTTTTTTCTCACCTTAGGGTAACAAAAAGGCATTTGTCTCAGGACACCACTTCTCATCAACCCCAAAACACATGTTTTCATTTTTTACTATGAAGCACTTGGGTTGAAAATATGTGTTTTGGGTTGTTGAGAAGTTGTGTCCTTAGACAAATACCTTTTTGTGTTCCTAGGGTGAGAAAAATGTCACCGTGGAGGATGTGACGGTGTTGGAGGGTTTTGCAACTGTTGGTGATCCTGTCTTGACCACATTTCAAAGCTAGGAAATGATGAAGGTGGAGAAGAAATTGATACATAGAATAGGACAACAACAATCTCCAAGGAGTAAAAAGAGTGGGGTTTATATAAACATTAGCATGGATGGATTTTTGTCAATAGTGGGAGTGAAATTGAGCATGAAACATCCCTTGCAACTTGCATGGCAATGATTGGCTTCTCTCCTAGTGGATTGGTGAGAAAGTTTGTTTTCCTTATTGTTGTTCATCTTGCTGGAGAGAATCAGCTAGGGGCAATTTTCCTGGACTCTACTAGGGGCAATTTTCCTTGGCACCCTAAATCATGTTCAATTTGTTGGTAAGTTTAGGTCTTTTAATCCAAAAAAGGAAACTTGGTTACCATGTGAGAGTAATTTGGATAAATGAAAATAGTTTTGGTTGTTATATGTATGAGTATTTCGATGCTTGTTTGCAACAATGTATTATACAAGAGTACCTACCACATAGAGAGTGGCTATGCAATTTGGAATGCATCAAGAAGTTTCAAATTGTGTGATTGCATTCTCAGGCACCAAAGCTATTGCATTGAAAAATTATTGCATACCCAAAATTACTTTAAAAAATTGCAAAGAATATTACTTGGCAAAAAAGCAGTCTAATGCTACTCTGTCATCAAGGACCTCATGTATCAAAAGCAAATACAAATGGTAATGATGCTGATGTTGCACCTAAATTTTCTCCTTTGAAAACTGTTCAATTTGGAAATCCTTCTCAAGACATTGTTGACCCAAGAGATGGAGGCTTTGGAGGAAGACTATAGAGATTGAAATGAGAAACATGAATCAAGGCAATTTATTAAGGGTTAATGGATCTTGAATAGAGAATCAATACACTGGAGACAGTGACTAAGAAATTATAAAGATAGCAAAATTTGGTCACTGTTGAACAAATTATTCTTATAAACCAAATCTTTAGCATTTGTTAATATGTTTTATTATTACTTATACTAGAAAAATTACATGTATGAATGTTCAGCCTAAAACAAAAATATGACATGATCTTGTAATTTTTAATGCCTTGGGTACATTAATACCTTGGTTTCACATTTGTTATTTGTTATTTTTCCTTACTACAAGAAAAATGACCTATACCTACGGACAAAAACTGTCGCTATAAATAAAAATATTCGAAGGGAAATGTATGATGGACTTTGTCCAACGGAAGTTTCTTACGTCAACTTTGAGGAGGCATATAATGACGACTAATTGTCTGTCACTATTGGTTTTACCTATTATGTATAGTGTGTAGGTAAAAGTCATTAACTTCTACTTCTATCTCCTAACTGTAGGTAAATGTCTTTAATATGTACCTATCATCTTCAACTGTAGGTAAATATGTTTAACATGAACACCTCTAATAAGAAGATAATTCTAGGGTGCCAATTTGAGAGCCTAACTAGAAAGGCTATGACCTGTTTGGTAACTAGGGATGCACCTTGGCATTGCAATCTGCCCTCCTCAACCTTGCCTTGCTATAACATGAGTGTTCAAGTACTATTTTTCCTTAAATTATTACTAGCTGGAAGCTTACCAATCATCATATACGAATACACTTTGCATAGAATCAATATTAGAGAATCTCAAGCTAGAAGCATATCTTTTATTACATTAGAAAGCGCAACTGTACAAGAGAAACAGAGAAAATCCTAGCTAATGAACACCATAATAAACTCTACTACCAGTCGCACTCTTCTCATAGTTATCATTAAAGGTATTTACATGGCCTCGCATGTAAGCCTTACCGTCACAAGCACATAAACACATTACTCCATTAATGCATCACACGGTACTCTATTTGAAAATGGATCTTTTACTCTGTGCCTGCAAGGACTGCTGACCCTTCCACTTGATAGTTCATCACACCAAATAGACAAAATATATCATAAGATATAAGTCTCAAAGTTCATAAATGGAGAGAGCCACACGGTCAAAATAAGCAAACTAACCATGAATGCAGAAACAAATATTGAAATAAATAATACCACTTGAGAGCCTAACCGAACTTGCTTAGATTATAATTTTGCTCTTAGGAACTTACAATGTTATTACCTCGGTGAAATTTAGTTGCAACTGCCAATCCTAGTTACATAATGGATGTTCAACTCTAACTTCTTAAGCTCTAAGATTACCTTCAAAAGTGATATAAAGATTTAAGTTTAAATTAGTCTATCCCATTCATTTTGGACACTACACTTTCCATTTAGTAAAATTTTCGTTGTATGTGTGGGCTTTTTATGAACTCCTATTCTATTGTCTCTGACCTCACATTTTCCCTTTGTACCTAATGCAGTCTCAACTGACATTAACCTTATATTACTGTTGGGACCGATCACTGATTCTCTGTTCTAAATAGATGAAAAGAATATTCTGCAAAGAGAACTGAGAGCAGCACCGGTAATTATATTTAAACTCATGTCATCTCGTTACCTTGATGAATGCACCCCATATTTGCTCTTCCTCGGCAGGTACTGCAGTAATCTTATTCTTTGGATTCTCATAGCATCTCAATCCTCCAACTGCTGTAGAGTAGAAATATCATGTACAATTTATAGAATAACAATGTCAATAGTGAGGGAATACTTACAATCATGGGGAACAAAAAGAAACAGAACATAGACAACGTCAATGTAAAAATCCTTATATTATGAATTATCATCATCTTGAAGGGGAGGGATGAAATGATCCAAAAGGATTGTGATATGCTGGAACAAATAGTTGCCAAAATGCTGAGGATTGTGATATGCTGGAACAAAAAGAAACTCACCTCGAGGGAAAGAAGCAAGTGACTTGCCACAAAAACCTTTAAGCAATATAATTTACTTTACTTGTGATATGCTGGAACAAACAGAACATTGAATACAAACCAACAATAGCAGGGGAAGATATAATTTACTTTACTTGTTTGGTGAACAATATATAAAATTTGGTCAAGTGAGACAGCAATATAAATACTAAGTACCAACTAATACAATATCTATGCCCTTTTATATAGCTTTGCATTAAAAAAGTAATAGAAAATAATATGTATATATACTAGGAGTATATTTTATTATTATTATTATTAAATCATAAATTATGACAAAATATTAATTTTTTAATTTTAATAATAGATATTTTTAATAGGAAATAATAAATATTTTAAAAGCTATATAAAAAGGGATTTTTAATTAATTGACAACTTAAAAAGAAGTGTAGGTTAAATTTGTATATGCATTGCTTTTATCCTCCTCCATGATGTAAATCAAGTTCAATGAAACAATGCAACTATTTGTAATACTATTAATTAACAAATAATATTAAAATAAAAAATAAATATTTTTATTAAAACGTTACTTTGGGGTAGATTTAGAGGGGTAGTGTAGGCTTTCCAACTTTATAATATCACACATGTACATCTATTAAAGCTGGAATGCATGGGCCAGCCCAACCGTTTCAATGTTGGAATGCAAAGATGATGAAGCTTCACTTTAAAATTTTACTCGGGACCAACATGTTATATTTGGATGCATAAATTCACCCTTATAAAAGTATTCACTCTTGAACAAGAGAATATTAGGAACTACTCACTCTCTTTCATGATAAGCTACATAACTTCTCCTGTATCAAGTATGTCACACTAATTTATTTTTAAGTTTTTTATTTCTCCCTATTGTTTAAATTTAGTCTATCTCAATTTAAATTTAAATTTTGAATTTTAAAATTTGATGCATTATATCAATTTGATAGACATACGGATCATATGTATTTATTTAAATAATTTGTTGACAATGTGGTCATAGCTAAAAAATTGCAGAGCTAAAAACTTCTAACTAAATGCTTAGGTGTAACATAAATTGGAAAATCAAAATATTGATACTTACTGGGTATAGTTCAAAATCAGCAGCTGGCCCAATGTTTAATATGTTCAGAGCCTCAGCTTTTACCAGGTGGTACTATTTAACACTTGTCAAGAACTCATTGATGCTCTCTCTTGTTTGAACAGAGGCAGCAGTGTCAACCAAATAATCATAAACCTGCTAGATATACAGAACATTCATCTACCAATAAAACTTACAAGTATTCCCATTTATTAGAAAAATCAAATCTAACCTTGTATACAGACTGCGCTACTTTGGCAATAACTCTTGTTGGATCCTTTGAAGCTCCTTTAGCTCGTAAGAAATCAAGGACCTCAAAATTTGTGAGTGCACTAGCATTGCCCTCTAAGCTGTGACAAAGCTATTAAACATCAATCATATCCCAATATAAAAGAGAAAGGTTCAATTGAAATTAGTATATTAATTTTGAAAACAAACAAAAATGGTAGAAACATACATTTTCATCTGTAAGACACCAGAGTGAGAGAAAAGGCAGTTACAAAACAAGAGAGTGTCTCTTTTGCTTTTGCAATAAAGCCAGTCCAGTACACAAACAGACAATTACAGAATGAAATTCCCAGTTTTCACAAAATATAACAAATCACACTGCTAATACAGCTTAAACACACATAATTGGGTTGGGGTGGACATCAAAAGCAAAAAAAATTGAGTTGGGTGTGTTTTCCCCTACAAAGAAAAATAGCAATGTTAAAAAATTAGAACAATACATTTAATTTGAGAAACCAAACAAGAATAAAATAGTGAAGACAGAAACTAGTTGTGAAGCTTCTGGCGGTTTGAATTGTGAGTCCAAAGAATCTTCTGGTTTAGCCTTGGAAAAACTGGAATCAGCAATAGGCTTTGCATTGTTAGGCTGAGTTAATCCAGCCACTGCCTTCATTCATGTGATTATCAATGTTTACTCCTGCTGCACTCACTTCCTGACCTTCTGGTTTGTGATTCTTGACATCAAGAAAAATTAAATGCTTGATTACAATCAGCATCCCTATAATTTAAATGTGAAATAACTACAATCTTCCATTCATTTCCATAAATTATCATGAAATTCATCTCTCTCTATTCCTTTTAATACATGTTAAAATCAAAAGATAAAGACTAAACCAGCCTATAAGATTTAAAAGCTAAATTCACTAGAAATTACCCTTACCTTTCGTTAAGTTATCATGTATTAGTCATGAGAGTGAACACTAAATAAAAACGATTGCAATATAAATATATACATGAAGAGCTGGGTTATTAAAAAAAAAAGTACCTCCATTGAGCCATAAGAGAACGAGTTTTTGTTCTGGTTTGTGAGTGGCCTCGAAAAACCAATAGAACAGTGCTCTTCCTTGAGTTTCATTGACAGTGATATAACCACCATATTGTTGAACTTCACCGGAGGCTGCGCAAGTAATCCATGCACTCTATCAGCTTCTTGCTCTGCCAGTATCTCCTGGCTAAGGTAACTAGCTACTGAAGGCTTTGCCACACCTAACGCCTCTATGGTCAAACAAACAAAAAGCAGAAGATGAAGATTGAGAAAAACTGAACACAAAGCCATAACTGATATATATCTCCGGTGTAGGTGTGTTTGTGTAGGTGTGCGATATATATCCACACATTGAATTGGCTAACGGCCAAACCAAATACGCCAAATACAGTGATTCAAAAAGCATTCAAATGCCTAAGCTGCGCCGCATTTCAGTAAGTTGCAAATGTGATCATTACAATGCATCAGCATTAATATAGAGTTGCATGCTAAAAGAATCAAAATCAAAATCTGGTTTATTTGCTCAGAAATATTTCTAGCCTTGTAGGAGAATTTGTAGAAGATAGGAATGAAAAAACCCTAAGGTTTAACTTGAAAAGCTTTGATATTTAGTGAGTTGAAAAGTAACCTCACTTAGCTTAGCTTTATTAACTTTAACACACATACATATATACACAATACAAGGCTTAGAGATAAGACAGCTTGATGGGACATTACAATGCTGTCTTTTGAAACAAGTTAAACATAAAGCTAGAAGCAAGCATGTACACACATAATTTAACACTTCCCCTTAAGCTGGAGCATATAAATCATATGCACCAAGCTTGGAACATATAAACTGAATCCTAGTTCCCCTTAAGGACTTAGTCAAAATGTCTGCTGGCTGATCATTAGAATTGATGAACTCAGTGGTAATCTCCTTGGACAATAATTTTTCTCGAATGAAGTGACAATCAATCTCTATGTGTTTGGTCCTCTCATGAAAGACTGGATTGGACGCAATGTGGAGGGCTGCCTGATTGTCACAAAATAACTTCATTCGTGCAACTTCACAAAACTTCAATTCTTGAAGAAGTTGCTTAATCCACATAAGTTCACATGTGACCAAAGCCATAGATCGGTACTCAGCCTCTGCGCTGGATCGAGCAACAACAGTCTGTTTCTTGCTTTTCCAAGAGATAAGATTCCCTCCAATGAAAACACAGTAACCTGAGGTAGATTTCCTATCAATAGGACAACCAGCCCAATCTGCATCATAATATCCAGATACTTGCATATTACCCTTGTCTTCATATAGTAATCCTTGACCAGGAGCTCTCTTTATATATCTAAGAATACGCATAACGGTATTCCAATGATCGACATGAGGACTCTGCATAAACTGACTAACCACACCAACAACAAAGGAGATATCAGGTCTTGTAATGGTGAGATAAATAAGTTTTCCCACAAGTCTTCTATATCTCTCAGGGTCATGATAAATATCACTCTGATCTGCCATGAGCTTCAGATTTGGATCCATGGGACTATCAACAGGTCTGCAATTTTGCATGCCAGTCTCCTCCAAAATGTCAAGGGCATACTTCCTCTGTGAGATCACAACACCATCTCCTGACTGAGCCACCTCAATACCAAGAAAGTACTTCAAATATCCTAGGTCTTTGGTCTGAAAATGACTGAATAAATGCTCCTTTAGTTGGACAATCTTAGTAGCATGATTCCCTGTAATCACTATATCATCAACATATACTATCAAATAAACACATTTTCCAGGGGATGATTGACAATAAAAAACAGAATGATCGGCTTCACTACGTTTCAACCCAAAAAGTTGAACAATATGACTGAATTTACCAAACCAAGCCCGAGGAGATTGCTTCAAACCATAGAGAGATCGACGCAGCTTACACACAAGACCATACTCCCCCTGAGCAACAAACCTAGGAGGTTGCTCCATATAAATATCCTCCTCAAGGTCACCATGAAGAAAGGAATTTTTAATATCAAGCTGATGAAGAGGCCAATGACACATAGCAGCCATAGCAAGGAACAAACGAACAGTAGTGATCTTAGCTACCGGAGAGAAAGTGTCACAATAGTCAAGGCCATATATCTGAGTGTAGCCTTTAGCGACTAATCTAGCCTTAAGTCGATCAACCTCACCATTAGGACCAACTTTAACTGCGTAGACCCACCTACAACCCACAGTCTTCTTGCCAGGGGGAAGAGAAACAAGTTCCCAAGTACCATTATGCTCAAGAGCCTGCATTTCATCAATCATAGCCTGTCTCTATCCAGGATGACTAAGTGCCTCATGAGTATTAGAAGGAACAAAATGCGAAGATAGAGAGAATACAAAGGAAGAATATGAAGGAGACAAACGATGATAACTTAAAAAATTATAGATAGGATGAGGATTACGAGTGGGTCGAGTACCTTTTCGGATGGCAATGGGCCAGTCTGAATCAGACGAAGGTGAGGAAGCAGGATCCATGGCTTGAGGATTGATTGAAGAAGAATGAGAATCATGAGGAGAGGCTTCAGGTATTGGAGAACCAATTGTCTGTGTCCTGTGTTCATGTGTAAGAAGAGGTGGAGAAGCAACTTCAGTCGGATGTGGTGGAGAAAGTGAAATTTCATTGACATTTTGGTGTGAGATACCTAGGGGACAAGGAGAGGAAATAGGAAGAACATTCTGGATGGAAGAGGAATGGTCTGTAGATGGTGAGAAAAATGGTGTATCTTCAAAGAAGGTTACATCTGCAGACATATAGTATCATCTGGTAGATGGAGAGTAACATTTGTAACCCTTTTGAAGACGAGAATAACCTACAAAGACACACTTGATTGCCCGGGCAGAAAGTTTGTCTAAACCAGGAGAAAGATCATGAACAAAAGAAGTACAGCCAAACGCTTTAGGTGGAACATGGAATAAAGGATCATGAGGAAAAATAATTGAGTGAGGGATTTGATTTTCAAGGAAAGATGAAGGCATTCTATTAATCAAGAAACAAGCAGTGAGCACCGCATCCCCCCAATGGTGTGTAGGAACATGAGATGCTAACATTAGTGAGTGTGCGGTGTCAAGAAGATGACGATTTTTCCGTTCTGCTATACCATTTTGTTGTGGTGTATGGGGACAAGTAGATTGATGTAGAATTCCTTTTGAAGATAAAAGGGAAGTAACATCATGAGAGAAATACTCTTTGGCATTATCGCTTCTAAAGATCTTAATTGTTTTTCCAAATTGGTTTTCAATCTCATTTAGGAAGGACACAAATATTGGCAAAAGTTCTAATTTGTCTTTCATTAAATAAACCCAAGTACATCTAGAGAATTCATCAATAAAGGTTACAAAATATCGAAAACCAAAAGATGTAACACGGCTTGGTCCCTAAATATCAGAATGAATGGTAGAGAAAGCTGAATTACATCTTTGAACAGTTTGTGGGAATGAAGACCTAACATGTTTTCCTAGTTGACAAGACTCACACTCTAGGACTCGAAGATTCTTCAGACTAGGGACCATCATTTTCAGCTTTGGTAAACTTGGGTGACCTAGACGATTATGCAAAAGTTTGGGATTTGAAGTTGCAAAACAGGAAACAGAAACATTGGATTTCAAGTAGTAAAGCCCTTGTGATTCACGTCCTTCTCCAATCAGTCAACCCATGCCATGTTCCTGAATAACAAAAGAATTAGCTGTAAAGGTTACTGAGCAATTTAAAGAACGAGTTAACTGACTCAATGAAATTAGATTATAGGGACATTGAGGAATAAACAAAACAGAGTCCAACTTTAATGAGGATGATAAAGAAACTTGACCGCTTCCTTGAGCTGCAACTTTGGAACCATTAGCTACAGTAACAAGGTGAGAAATTTTTGGAAAAGAAATGGATGAAAAAAAGGACTTATTACCAGAAATATGATCAGAGGCACCTGAATCAAGAATCCAAGGACTGGGACCGTCAATAGATTGTGAAATACATGTCGTCGAGTAACATGGTACAGAGGAAGATGAGGCTTGACTGCTGGATTTCTCAGATTTCAGCTTCAAATACTCTTAGTACTCTTCATCAGAGAACTTGGACTCTGATTTTTCTGTCTGAGCCACCTTGGCTACTTTATCAGGAAAGCCATGTAGAGAATAGCAATTCTCTTGAGTGTGGCCCATCCTCTTGCAATAAGAGCATTGAGGACGTCCACCTCTACCACTCCGACCTCCTCTACTGTTACGGCCTCCCCCTCTCCCACGAGTTGCAACCATGGTTGATGTTTCCATCGTGTCAGCTGGATTTTCTTCTTTCAGCACATGGGGCACCCGAAGCAGCCTAGTGATGAGAGAATCCATCGATGGTACTTGATCTCCAGCAAGAACTTGATCACGCACATGATCAAAATCTGAATGAAGACTCCTCAAGATAAGAACCATATAGAACTTATCTAGCTTTTATTCACTTCCTCCAGCGAATCAGCTACAAGAAACCTCTTCAACTCTGCCACTGCAGCCCGAGCTTTTCCTATGTGTGCAATCATGTCGTGGCTGGTTTGTTTGAGGGCTGTGACCTTTATAGTTGCATCAAACAAACTCTGAATATCATTGGCAAAGATTTCTCTGGCCTTCTTCCAAAAAGAACAACATGTTTTGAACGATCTAAGGATCTCCAAAACATCCGCCTCGACTGATTGCCACAAGACAGCACATAGTTGATAATCCAGCTTCTCCCACTCAGATTTTTTGTCACTTGGAACAGTATCAATACCCTTTTCCAAATGATCATGGTATCCTTGGCCAAGGAACCACAACTCAACTGAAGCAGACCATGACAAATAGTTCTTCCAGTTTAGTTTCGCAGTTGTGATAGTCGGAGTTCCAGAAAAAGAAAAAGTAGGTCCAGCAGAAGTCATTTTTGATCAATGACAGAAACCCTAACGGAAAAAGGGTAGAACTAAGCACAAGCTACCACACAAGCTTGTCAAAACAGAAAACCACCACTTGGAATGCAGCCACGAGGTGCTGACGAGGCTGCTGGAGCAACTCGGACAAGATTCCGATGACGGCACGGCGGCGCGTGAACTACACGCGCTAGAAGAGACACGAAGTTGTAACCGCGCGTGGAGGCGCGTGGAAGCTCTGATGACGGCGCGTTTTGCAGGGTTTTGGTCGCGCTTTTCCAACGATCCTAACCCTGGTCTCACCGGAGAAGATGACGGCGGCGGACGACGGCGGCGGACGGCGGAACCCGCTCTGATGCCAACTTGAAAAGCTTTGATATTTAGTGAGTTGAAAAGTAACCTCACTTAGCTTAGCTTTATTAACTTTAACACACATACATATATACACAATACAAGGCTTAGAGATAAGACAACTTGATGGGACATTATAATGCTGTCTTCTGAAACAAGTTAAACATAAAGCTAGAAGCAAGCATGTACACACATAATTTAACAGTTTATACTGTAGTTAATAACACAAGAGTGTCAAGATAGAGAATGAAGCTTCATTGTAAGAACTGTGGAAAGCACCTGTAGCAGATGACGAGAGTGATGAGCAAAATGACGGCGACGGCGACGAAGTCTATTTCGTTGAAGCCTTTGGGAAGAGACGGCACTGTGAGGCGCCATTTGGTGGAGGAGATTCCGATTGTGGTGCCTAGGTACATCGTCAAGCCTCTGGCGACGGTGACATTGGAAAGCCCAGACCAAAGGTGACGCGGAGGTAGCTGAAGGCGCCGCTGGCGATGGGCATGTCGATGACAAACTTAGTGTAGCAGAAGGCGGAGAGGAGGGTGCAGAAGCCGGCAATGGCAATTAAAATAAGAGTAAACACCAAATTCAAATTAAATACTAATAGTATCTTAAAATTTCATTAATTTATCTACACTATCCATCCATTTGTAAGTAAAAATCTTTTTTATTTTACCTATAATTTAGCTGTAGGAATAAGTTTTTATAAGGTTTTACCTACACTACATAGTTATTGGTAATTTTTTTTTATATTTTTCCAAGATTTACCTATACTAAAAACTGTAAGTATAAGTCTTTGAATTTAACCTACATTAAACAATGGTAGGTAATAAAGTATTTTTAAAGTTTACCTACACTAATTCAAGTTTGTAGGTATAAGGCATTTTTCTTGTAGTGCCTATGGTGGTTCAAGGAATGTGTGCAACACTTTTTTCACTAACTATTTATTATTTATATTGAAATTTGGGTGATACACTATATATAAGTGTTTGTTTGAGTATGTATTACATTGTTTCAAACATGGATCAGTAATTTTTAACCAAATTTAGGCCATTATTTGGAACCTATGGTTGTGTTTAGGGTCTTATTGGAAAACTGTATTTATTAAAAAAGACAAATATACTTTAAGTATAACATGCTATCAAGTTGACTCATCTTCCAAAAGTAAAGAACACAGTATAAGAAGATTTTTTATTCTTCTACCAAATTAAAAAATATATTTCTTATGTTATCGAAAATTACATTTCCTTCCTTTTTTTTTCCTTCCAAACGTTTACCTTAAACTCAAAAAAAAATTAAAGTAGGATATTTTTCTTAATTATTATATTTATTATGCTTTAGGCACAAAATATAAAGTGATGTCTCTTTTATTGAAATTGTACCTATTTGGCTAAAATTTGTAGCTTTCACCTTGACATGGCAGAGGTTTGAGCAATTAAAGAATCCTAGGAAAAAGAGTGTGCCACATACTAGTAATTCAATGATTAACAATGAAGATCTTTTAACCATATACATATACTTTACTAATTAATAGTCTCAATTGTGATTTCGTAACTATCTGACTTTTCTAGGTATATTTATAAGCCGATTTACTCCAATAAATAGTCGATTTACTCCAAGTTGTCGATCACCTCAGAAAAATTGAAGCAAAAGGCGTCTTTTCTTTTTCTTTTTCTTCTCTTGAATAAATGGTTGGAAGACAAGTTGAGAAACAAAAAAAAGGCTCAATAAGCAAAACATAGGATTGAAACAATTTTCTCTTCAAAATCAATCCAATCCAGTTGATGTACACCCTTAAATTTTGTGAATTTCATCGATTCATCACTTTTTTCTATAATTTAATTCCCACTATTTTAAATGTATAATTTTTTATCACATCAAAATTTAACATCAAAATGCTCATTTTGGATATGATATGGTCATGAGGAAAAGGATTTTTTATTTTTCATAACATGGTATACATATATATTTACAAAATGTTGGCTTTTTCTTTTGGAAGATGCACCATTAGAACAGTCGAGGCAAAGGTTGTTGCTAGTTCAATTAGACAGAGAAAAGTGTGCTTTCTCAAGTGTTTACTGTAGCATATATAATTGTCAAGTATTTTTTGTAGCCTCAGCCTATCATATTAGAACTAGTGTGAATCTCATAAATGTTGATTAAAATGAAACTATGTTTAAGTTTGTTTGGAAGAGCAGCTCTCCGAATAAAGTCTTGACTTTTTCATGGAAACTTTTACATGACCGTTTGGCTACTAAAGAAAACCATGATTATGAAGGGCCAAGACATTTATAGTAGCCAAGATGAGGTTACTACTTCACCTTCCTCTAGTGAAAGTCAAGAAGCAAAAGGGGAAGAATCTAGTGAAGAAATTGACTCCCAAGAAGAAAGGGACCTTTTTATGGTCAGAAGGCTTCTAGGAGGCCAGATTGATGCTATTAAACTTCACTTGTATTGTTGCTCTATTTTTTTTCTTCATCCCTGTTTTTGTGTGTTTTCGCATTCCTTTATAGTCGCATACAAACTATTCAAAAAAGTTTCCCCATTTCTATTTATAAGCGAATGAACATAGGAATGATATTGAATCATATTTTTGAGTTCGACCTAAGTTAATCCCGTGCTACGGAATTTCCAAGTCTTACTTACTTTTGAACGATTCGAAAGTCATTTTCAATTAATTTTTTTTATCGACATCAATCGAGACTATTTTTGATCGGATGTCAGTTGGGGCTATTTTTTGGCAAACGCCGGCTTGGACTTTTTTGGACGACATAGGCTGGTGATATTTTTTGCTTGACGTCGGTTAAAAAGTAGCACCTACTAATGTTGATGAGAAAAAGCTTGGCCTACGTCAGTTGAACAAACCCTCAACTGCCATCAACAGAAAACAAACTTAGCTGATGTCAGCATAAAAATAACAATGACTAACATTGACCGAAAACCTAGCCTATTTGAACAAAAAAATATCCATAAAATGGCTTTGGCAAAAACCCTAGCTTGATGTCGACCAAAAAACCTAGCATATATCAGCCAAAAAATGGCCTTGGCATCGACCAAAAATAGCCTTGACCATTGTCGATCGAAAAACATCATCAACTGATAAGTTCTATCCTATTTTATTGTGTACTTTTTTACTCTTAATGTTTTTGTGCCCAGTCCAACCATTTGAATGATGTGAGAATAGACTGTGATTGGAAAGTCATGATTTTATTTGGAATTGAAATTGGATGGTTGATGTGTTATGACCTAGGGATTTTTTTTAATATATTAATTTTATAAGAGGCTTGCTTTATATGTATCAAGACTTTATGATTTATCTTTCTATGGATATGTGGTAAGTTGTAAAATTCAGAATATTTTTTCCAAGAAATTGGGGACAAGAAGAAATGATGTCCCCTTAACCATGAACTATGAAATTGGGATAGAACACCTATTTTATTATATGAGATTGATGTTTTGGGTATTTCATGAGTCATAATGGTTTAAATAATATAAATGTTCTCAAACTCTATTTGAATCATATTTAATGAAAAATATAACTTTTTTTATTTTTAGAGATTGTTTATTCTAGTCGATAAAAAATCAAGTTTTAATTTCAAATCAATCAAATGAAATTTTGTTCATTTAAATAGTGGATAAATGGAAAGTTCTAGGCATTGAGACAAGTTGTTGTGGTAACGATACTCTACATACATTTTTAATTATTTGTATAGGTACACTTGCCTAGAGGTCAACTCCAACTTGCTCAAACTCATTCAAGTATGGGTTGGGTCACAGGTGTTAATTTTTAAACCCATGAACCAAACTCATGGACCCATTGATGTGACATGTCTTAAAAATTACTATTGTTGTTTATATGTTTAAATATTTTTTATATTTAAAAGTTCAAATATTAGTGATAACACATTCACTAACTTGTTCAGACTTCAAAGTCTTTCATGAGTTACTATGTTCCCATTCTCTCTCTCACTCTCTACACTTAGCATCAGATTAAGGTTTCCAATTCTTTCTATTGCCCTCCACACATTGACTATAGGACATCCCCTCCCTAACGTATTTCGATTTCTTCGAATGTCATTGTTGACTTATTGAGATTAAGTACCTAATTGTTAAGCAATATCACCATAACACTTTCATGATGCGCCAGCTAAGTGACTAGCTTCAAGGTGATTTTTCATAATTTGTATTTTGTGCTTATTTAAAACCTCAGTTTTAAAAAGTTTAAAACAAATTTAGATGTTCAGAACCAATTCACTTAATCAAAATCAACTTGTTTGTGACCAAGTTGTTTAGGGTTGGGTTTCATAAAAAAGTAACATGAATCCAACCTACCTTCTCAAGGTTGAAGCTACAGGATTGAGCCAGATATATAGGTACAAATTCAATAAAAGGGACAACAATTTTTTTTGTGTGTGTGCGTATGTGAAGGGTAAAAAAAGTTGGCCAAATCTATGTTATCTTTTTTAGTTTTAAGTAAAGGTTTCATAGATAAAAAATTGAAGGTAAAGAAATTTTGAATTCCATCAGAACTAATGTTTTATTTGGTATAGATAAAAGATCTTCCTATACTATGTACTATTTAATTTTGGATGATGAGTCAATTTGGTAGTAGGTTTCATAAATTAGAAATTGAAGTAAAGGTTTTAAGAGTGATTTGATTTACGCTTAGCCCTCCAAATGTCAAAAACAGTCAATCAAAGTCAAAGTAAGGAGTTGTAGGTCGACCAATTTATGACAATTTTGTAAAAAGAAACAAGTTTAGTCAAAACCTTAGAAATTAGAGTTTTGAACACCAAATTAACTAATTAATTAGTGTAGGCCTGATATAATTAATGTTTATAATTATTAATTAGTTAACTAGAATTTAATTAACCTTAATTGTCTTAATTAAAGCTAACTAATAATAGATTACTCCCTCCGTCTCAAAACAAGCTAAATAGGTATTTTATTTTCAAGATCCTTGTGATGAAAGATGATTAGTGGTTCTACATGGAAAAACAATTAATGTTAATTTAGCCTAAAAAGATTAAATTTGTACTTCTGAGTTCGAGGATAGTGGGAAGCATTTTGAAACTTTGAAAAAGGGGAACGAGAGGTCAGCATTGTGTTGAGCATAGAGGTGGGTCTATGTCTTCGGTGGTGCATGTAGGATATTAGGAAGAGAGGCAGATTCATGAAGGTGTACCATGGGTGAGTAACTTTGTGGATTTATTTTACTTTTGCATTTGTTTGAACTCACTAAGGCTTGGTGCTATGGCACTTCTTCTGTCTAGCCCATCCAATTATTAATATATTTGATCTTTTTTCTAAAAGCATTGAGGTGAGACACAACAAGGTTCTAGGATTCAAAAAACTCATCTTTAATTGATTTAGGTGAGTTTTAACTATTAGAAATTGTAATTTAGTTTTTAAATATAGATGGTGATTTCACAAATCCCATGAAATTATATTTTAAAATTTCTAATGGACACGTTATCACTTAACTAACGATAGGAATCTAGAATAATTTTTTAATATATCAGGAAACTAGAGGTCATCATTAATTCATTTATTGATTTTTTTGTCTACCATTAATATTTTAAGAATATAAGTAAAAAAAGTTGATTAATGTTACATTAAAAAGCTAAAATGACAATTATTTTGAATTTTTTCTCTCTTACATGACAATTATAATGGAATGGGGAGGAGTAGAATATAATGAAAGATAGAAGATTAAAGTCTTTTGCAAGATGAATAATGAAACTTTAATTAATCCTAATGAAACAAATTTGGACCCAAAAACCTAATGGGCCAATGGGGCTCGGCTCAAAACTCCAAGATGTAGGGTTACAATACAAGAAATGTAAACACTCTCCCTTGGTCCTCATTCATGCGCAGCCACTTCTAGAGTTTTAGGAGAGATAAGAGAGCTTTTATCTCTTGCCTTGTGTTCTCTCTCTAACTTCATGGTCATCCTACGTCAAGTTATCACCTTTACAACTCAAATCTTGTCCCTTGGACATCAAATTCAAGGAGGGAGCTCTAGCAGACAAGGGTTTTTCATCAATCCATTTTGTTTTGCATTTTCTTGAACTCTAGAAGACTTCAAATCTCTCAAGGTATTGAGAGTTTCTATTTTCTTTAATGTCAATTTTGGTTTGGGAGGTTATCCTCCATGAGTATGGGCTCTTAGAGTCATTTCTATATTATTTGGTGTTGAAAGTTTGTGCACACATGCTGTTTTACAAATTTCAGCTTTGACATACTTCACACAGTTTTTTACTTTGTTTGATTCACATACCGTTTCATGAAAATAAAATTATATTTGAAAAGTAGACTCTTGTGGAATATGAATATATATAAAATACGTTATGTTTGGATTAGAATTGAATTGCTATATGAACTTTACAAATTGACTCTTCTGCTAAGTGTTGCAGTTTAGAATTCGTGCATTGTTTTCATAACTGGTATTGTAGTAGAGATGCTACTGAAATTTGGGGGATAACATTGCAAAATAGGCTTCATAAGCTTTAAAATTTGGGGTAACTTATAATTTTACTCATTGATTTGCCGAGAAAACTAATGGAAAAACGAGAGTGTGTAATGATTTTTTTTTGTCTTGTATGAACATCCTTTAGTCAAATGAACATTTCTCTCTATATGATTAACTTTGGATTTTGAGTCATACCTTATCCAAAACTAGACATACATGACTTTTTGTACTGGTAAAGTTTATAAAATTTTGTTATATGATAAGTATAAGTTATGCAATAGTTTTATAAATACTCGATAGAAGGAAAAAAAACGTAAACTTGAGTATAAATATAAATTTTTAATCAGATAAATACATTTATGTATAAATTTGGTTTGGGTTGGATTAGATTGAATTTTAAAATGAGATCCAAAATCTGATTTTATTCAAAACAAATGGGTTTATTAAATTTTAATTTGTTCGACTTTTGGTTTATTTGATTTTCAGTTTTTTGCTTGATTTATTCATAAAGTTATTTGATAAAATCAGTTTATGAGCATTCCTAAGAAAACCGATAAAGTAAAGACATCAAATGTACAATTAAGTCTATTAACTAGTAAAGTACGCTTTTGTTGACAAATCTACACTGTTAAACATTCATAGATTAATATGTATAGTACATTCTTTTGCCTATGATTCTTTAATGGACATTCTCTCCTACTTAATTTTTTCAGATTAAGGTAAAAGTTTATTTAGAAGGAAAATTAATTTTGAGTTGCATAAAAAATTCCTTGTTGCTTTTGATAGGGATAAAAGATCTTCATATATTGTGCTATTTACTTTTGAATGATGAGTAGATATGGTTGCACATTATACATAAATTAGGTTAGTCTTTTTTAATGAATTTAATTACTTATATCGATACCTATATTATATTTATTAGGTTAGAAATATGTAGACACAAAATAACATAATACCATGACATAAACTTTTGCAGTTTCCCATTGAAATTCACATAATTGGAAGGAATTATAGAATATATATATATATATATATATATATATATACACTCTCTCTGGTCTCATATATAAGCAAAAATAATTACTTCCCATAAATTAAGAAAGTTAGTTGAAATCATTTAATTTTACTTATCTCAAGTAGAAAGTAAGGTTATTCTTAAAATGTTCTCCATTCAAACCTGATTCTTTGTACACTATATTCCATCCAATATCTACATATATTGTTAGGGATGAGTCGAGCCTAATGGTTAGTGTTTTATATGCATACCTTGGAAAATTGCATTTTTCTTAATTTGGTTTTTGTTCTTTCTTGCATTATCATCACACTCAATTTATCAGGTATTTCTTTATTTTTGAAGTGACGTCTCCAATCATCACACCTTGAAAAAGGTATGTATGTCTTCAACACCCCAATCCTAACCAATAGGGAAGATGAGATAATTGCTAAAGCCCGTTAGAAAACAAGTATGATGGTTATATTTGAATGGGACACACCTTAAAAGGTACGTGTGTGACACTTTTTTTAAACTACATGATGGGAACAAATAAGAAATTTCTTGTCAATTATTTTTATAATTATCGGATGATGGATAGTAGACCTTTTATGAAACAAGTGCATAAATTGAATGTATGCTTAATATGTACGAACAAACACAATATGGATGTAGATGAAAGTTAATTATTCTATCTTGAATCATTGGCAAAGTTCCGTCCTTATGGAATGACTTTAAAAAGTTTGAAACATCTAAAAGATCAAACCGATTTCTCTTGAACAACCGAGGTAATAAAATGATACCAAAGGTACATATGTTCAACAAATGGTGTGAGTAACGGAGGAAGGTACATTGAACAAGTTCTCTAAGAGTAGGAAGTGGGATTTTGTTATTCCTGTAGTTTCACGTGCAGCCATAGTAAAATTGCATTTACGACTTCATTAAATATTGGATTGAGTTGGAATTTTGTGAGCCAATTCAGGATACATAATTCTTAAATCTAAATCTTTGGTTTGTTTATTGGTTGCTTGTGGTGAGAGATATTTAGTTTGTACTATCTACAATTTTTTTATACTTTCATCTTCTCGATTCTCTATTTGTATGTTTGTTGTTATTTTAGTTGTTTAACCAATACTCACTTTTATCTAAAACCATGTGATTTTCAGAATCATGGGATTTGGTTGTTTTGTTAAAAAAGGTGAGAGATATTTTGTTCATTAAGTTGTATGATTAATTGATGAACGTGATTTGTGCTCTAACTTTAGTATGTTTAATCTAAAACCATTTGGTTCATATATATTTTTAAAATGGTGGGTGATTATGTGAAATCTTCAAAATTATTTAAAGATTGTATCCTTTCATGAGATTTTGTGTCCACTCATATGAAGTGAAAGTATGAATAGATGCGCAACAAACATGAGATGTGACTCTTCACCAAGAGTCATGACATGTGACTCTTCACCAAGGGCCTGGAATGCAGAAAATCACCAGATTCTTTGTAACCATGCCCTTTCCTTTCTTCCCTTATGCACATAGAGAAATAAGGAAACTATCATCGCTAGTTTTTTTCTTTGGTATTCCTTAACTTTTGTTGAGTCATCACCTCCAATTTCAACTAACATAATAGATAAATTTTGCTCGTGCATATGTGCACGCATACCATGTCAAAGCATAGGTTGATGTCGAAAGATATTATAAAAATACATACCTTTCATACGCAAACAAACATATTGCTAAATCCAACAAGATCATACTGTAGTTTGATTTTTTGAACATTCATGTCATTTAATTATGCTAGTATCAGAAATAAGTAAAACATATTAACAAATGGTAAAGATTTGGTTTATAAGCTAATAATTTATTCAACAATGACAAAATTTTGTTATATTTAATTTCTAAGTCAATGTATCTAGTCTATTGATTCTCTTTTCAAGATCCAATACTCCTCCAATAAACTGCCTTGATTCATTAATCTCATTTCCATCTTTATAATCTTCCTCCAAAGCCTCCATCAGTGGTTCAACGGTGTCTTGGGAAGGATTTCCAAATAAAATAGTTTTCAATGGAGAAAATTCAGGTGGAAACACCAGCATCATTGCATAGACTGCTCTTTCACCGAGTAATATTCTTTGCAAAATCATGATAATGATACAATATTGACTGCTTCCACCATCCTGCATAACGTGTGGTGACATCTCACTCAAAAAAGCCAAGCAGGAAAATAGAAATTCCCGTTAGATATGGGTATCTAGTAATTTTTCCATACAATGCCTTTGGTTCCAAAGAATGTAGCCACACAATCTAAAACTTCTTGATGCATTCTAAATTGCATAGCCACTCTTTATGTGATAGGTACTTTTGTGTAATACATTTGTGTGACAATTAGCATTGAAACTCTCATGCATATAGGAAAAAAAACTTTTTATTTATCCAACATATTGAACATAAGGGTGCTAAGGAAAGTAGTCCCTAGTTGAATCCAGGGCAAATCTCCTACCCTCAATTTTCAAGGGATTAAGCTTGTGCCACCCACATAGCATAGGTTTTTCATGGTTGATCAACCTAGGCTGTGGTTGCAAATTTGAGAATCTCTCCGATAAAAAAATATGAACCAAGTAGTAAAAGGGTGACCAAAGAGTTACCTCTTATCATCAGCCAAACTAACTATTGTTTTCTTCAACAGACCTAAATCATTTTATATGTTGGCTTAAAATATTGGTCGCAACGCTGATTATCTACATGAAGGAAAACAAACTTGCTCACCAAGCCATTGGGAGAGAAATCAATCTCTGCCAACCAAGTTGCAAGGAATGTTTCATGCTCCATTTCATTCTCAATATCGACGAATATCCACCCTTGCTAATGTATAAACCCCATCCTTTTTATTCCTTGTAGTTTGTTTTTCTATTGTATGTATCAATTTCTTCTCCACTTTTATCATTTCCTAGCTTTGAAATGGGGTGAAGACGAGATCATGAACTATTGGAAAATTCTCCAACACCATCACATCCTCCAAGGCGTTTTTTTTCTCACCTTAGGGTAACAAAAAGGTATTTGTCTCAGGACATGCACCACTTCTCAACAACCCCAAAACACATGTTTTCATTTTTTACTATGAAGCACTTGGGTTGAAAACATGTGTTTTCGGTTGTTGAGAAGTTGTGTCCTTAGACAAATACCTTTTTGTGCTCCTAGGGTGAGAAAAATGTCAACTTGGAGGATGTGATGGTTTTGGAGGGTTTTGCAACTGTTGGTGATCCTGTCTTGACCCCATTTCAAGCTAGGAAATGATGAAGTTGAGAGAATTGATACTTAGAACAGGACAACAACAATCTCCAAGGAGTAAAAAGAGTGGGGTTTATATAAACATTAGCATGGATGGATTTTTGTCAATAGTGAGAGTGAAATTGAGCATGAAACATCCCTTGCAACTTGCTTGGCAATGATTGGCTTCTCTCCTAGTGGCTTGGTGAGAAAGTTTGTTTTCCTTATTGTTGTTCATCTTGCTGGAGAGAATCAGCTTTGTGACCAACGGTTTTATCCAACATATAAAATGATTTTGTCTATCGAAGAAAACAATAGTTTATTTGAATGGTAATGAAGAATTGGAATTGTAGTTAACTCTTTGGTCACCCTTTTACTACTTGGTCCAAACTTGGGTGTGGGAGAGATTAACAAATTAGCAACCATAGCCTAGGCTGATAACCAATGAAGAACCTATGGTATTTTGGTGGAACAAGCTTAATCAATTGAAAATTGACGGTGTGAGATTTTCCCTGGACTCTACTAGGGGCAATTTTCCTTGGCACCCTTAATCATGTTCAATTTGTTGGTAAGTTTAGGTCTTTTAATCCAAAAAAGGAAACTTGGTTACCATGTGAGAGTAATTTGGATAAATTAAAATAGTTTTGGTTGTTATATGCATGAGTATTTCGATGCTTGTTTGCAACAATGTATTATAAAAAAGTACGTACCACATAGAGAGTGGCTATGCAATTTGGAATGAATCAAGAAGTTTCAGATTGTGTGATTGCATTCTCTGGCACCAAAGCTATTGCATTGAAAAATTACTGCAAACCAAAAATTACTTAAAAAAATTGCAAACAATATTACTTAGCAAAAAAGCAGTCTAAAGCTACTCTGTCATCATGGAACTCATGTATCAAAAGCAAATACAAATGGTAATGATGTTGATGTTACACCTGAATTTTCTCCTTTGAAAACTGTTCAATTTGGAAATCCTTCTCAAGACACTGTTGACCCAAGAGATGGAGTGTAACATCCCATTTTTCATAAGCTAATTAAAAAATAATAATTTTTATTTATAAATAAATAGAGTTTTAAAAAAATGATGAGATTCTATAAATAAATAAATAAGGAGATATAATAATTAATTAAAATAATGATTTGAGAGAAAATAAAAAGGATATTTTATTTATTTGTTTGATAGAGAATAAAATAGAGTTTATTTTTATAAAATAATGAATAAATAAATAAATAGAGTAAACCTAGCTATAAATAGTGTTAGGTCAGTTTTCACAGTGACGTTGCCTCTTCTTTCCCTCATTTTCGTTTTTTCCCTTCTCCTCTCAAAACCTTTTCTTTTTTCCCGCAGCCCACCAAACCTGTCTCAGAAAAACGACGATCTCGGTCTCATTCACCATTGGATTGTTGTGAAATTTGAGCACCACGTTCGCAACCCAATGCCGAGCATTTTCACCTTTGAGAATTTGGATATCATGTCTGAACTGAGAGAAATACCCTTCTCATTGTAGCATTTTGCTTTCCCACAGAAACCGAGAGCTATCTTGGTAAAACTACGATCCCGGTTTTGTTAACCGTTGGATTGTCGTAAAATTTGGATATGTTGTTTGAAATTAAGTTGCACACTCTTTGACCGTTGGGATTTGCGACAAATGTTCTTGGAGGGAGAAAAAGGAATCGCATGAAGATAGTCCAAATGGAGGCTTTAATCCTTTCTCCATTTCTCTGACGTTTGGGAATTCTATCGGAGCAGGCAGAGGAAAAAACTGGAGGAATCTTAGGGAACCGTTAGAGATGACGCTATCGCTGTGGGAAGACATGTGAGTCCGCTTAGAGGTAAGGGATGAGTTATTCACAGTTGGGGATTAGTGAGAACATGTGTAGGGATCCTTAGAGGATTAAATTGGGGTTTTATTTTGGGATGTTTGTTAAATTGCAATTTTTCCTTTATGATTATAAATAAAATATTGATGTCCTAATGAAGATTTCTTGATAAATTGTGCTCTTGATATTTGTATATTTCGACCTATGATTTTGATATAATTGTGTAATATTATTTGAGGGGTTTTAGTCATCATGTTGTGATAGTCTTTTATATAAATTGTTATATCGAGGATATGAAATGATGATTCAAATTGTGAGTATGTGATGAATTGTAGAATAACATGTTGCTTTGAGATTATAATATTGTTATTGAGATTGAGTATAAGTGTAAAGTTGAACATGTGTTAATTTGTGAGATACGTGTAAACATGTGATTGTGGATTGTGACACTATGAGATGTGAAATTGTGAATGAGTTCTAGTTGTGGATAAGTGTGTAGTTAACACTTGATGTGAAATTACTTGTGTTGTAAGCTATGAATTGTACAATAACTCGACCAACGCTATCTTGAGAAAAGCGTTGATGCGCAGTGTTAAAGAGAAAATGTAGGTTTCCTATTTAGGAACCAATGTTAAATCGTAGCGCAATTGTGTTGAACGTGTTTAAAACACGAGTGTAAGGTCGTGGGTATTGTATAATTCATGATCAGTGTCTGCATGCAAAAATTATTTTAGGGGTTGGACCTGAATCAGGAGGGAGAGGCCTCGACAGACTCTTCAGAGTGTAGGCCTTGGGGGTCACCGGGTTTGAGTGCTCCTTTAAGCCTATGCTGATCCCATATGATTGGAGCATTCTCGCAAAATATCGTGACCCTGCCTGGTCTCCCTATGATCTTACTTTGTGAGAGTGACCTAACAAACCCATGGTGTGGTGTGTCTTGTTATGTACTCCTAAGCGCCCAAGTGTTGTTTTTCACTAACATGGTACCACATTGCATATAGGCTTGAGTCTTAGTATAATTGTTGCATAACGCTTGTCTTTGAATTTCATTGAGTTAACAATTGTGGTTGATGTTATTTTATGGACTGTGTAAACTTGAATGGGTGTGAATAATGTGTGCGATTTTGTGCAGTAATGTTATTTATATAAATTCAGCTTTAAGTATTATATGTTTCACATGCTCTAATGTTTTATTATATACGAATGTGATAACTCACTCCCGGTGTGTGTTTGTGTTTGGGTTGATTGCCACTTTGTTTCAGGTGAGCCTTCATATGATGAGTCACATGCTAGAGATGGAGAGAATTAGTCTGTGATAGGGATATGATCTGATAAGTGTGACATTGGGGCATAGGATTTTCATTTGCATATTATGATTTTCACATGTTATGATTTACTGAATGATACAATTGCGTTATACTTTTCTACTTTAGTTTCTTTTTATTATTTATTTATAGTGGACGACCTTGTTTTGAGCCGGAATAATCTTACCTTTTATTTATATAAAAAAATTCTATTATGTTTTCACTAAGCGGATGTGGACCTTTATCCTTTTGAATTGATTTAGATTAAATGTGTTTAAATAGAAAAATTATTAATTAATTTTGCATGTTTTTCTTCTTCTTTTATTATTATGTGTTTATAATCTTTTAGATAAATCTTGTATGATTTATTCAAGTAGTTAGTTATAATTGTAAGGGTAGAGGGTGTCAAGTGGAGGCTTTGGAGGAAGACTTTGGAGATGGAAATGGGAAAAATGAATCAAGGCAATTTATTGAGGGGTTAATAGATCTTGAATAGAGAATCAATAGACTGGAGACAGTGACTAAGAAATTATAAAGATAGCAAAATTTGGTCACTATTGAACAAATTACTCTTATAAGCCAAGTCTTTAGCATTTGTTAATATGTTTTACTTATTTCTTATACTAGCAAAATTACATGTATGAATGTTCAGCCTAAAAAGAAAATATGACATGATCTTGTAATTTTTAATGACTTGGGTACATTAATGCCTTGGTTTCACATTTGTTATTTGTTATTTTGCCTTACTACAAGAAAAATGACCTATACCTATGGACAAAAACTGTCACTATAAATAAAAAAATCCGTAGGTAAATGTATAATAGACTTTGTCCTACGGACGTTTCTTCTGTCAACTTTGAGGAGGCCTATAATGACGACTAATTGTCTATCACTATAGGTTTTACCTACTATGTATAGTGTGTAGGTAAAAGTCATTAACTTCTACTTACATCTCCTAACTGTAGGTAAATATCTTTAATATGTACCTATCATCTTAAACTGTAGGTAAATATGTTTGACATGAACACCTCTAATAAGAAGACAATTCTAGGGTGCCAATTTGAGAGCCAAACTAGAAAGGCTATGACCTGTTTGGTAACTTGGGATGTGTAACATCCTGGAAATTTCTACCCGGAATTTTTGGAAACGATGTATTTTGAATGATTATATATATAAGTATTATTCAGTGTCTATGCCTATATGTTCTTGGTAGAAATAGGAATAGTGGGGGGGCAAGATATGCGGGCTGGACTAATTAAGGGAGAGAAATCCATAACTGGGAGGTTATGGGTTAATTCTTAATTAATTAGTTAAAAATCATCGTGTTGCGTGCGACTTAAAATTTAACGAAAACAACCTCTAAACCACACTCGGGGTTTCATTCTGAGCGTTTTGATATATATATTGCTTGCTTTCGAAAACTGGCCCCGGCGGACGCAGAGAAACGCGAGAAACTGGAATCAGAGAAACGACACGCAAACCGAGGCAGGATTTTAGCGTTTCAAAGGTCAGATTTTTCTCACTTTTGTGACTGAGTATGGGTCACAGTCAAAAGAGAAAGTGGGCCCTTTTGCTCCAATCGAATAGGGACATGTGGCAGAGCTTGAATAAAATAATGGAAAAAAGGGAAAACCCTTTTTATTTTTTTTTAAAACCAAAAAGCTTTTCTCTCTCCTCACTCAGCCAAAGCAGAAATTCAGAAGCCTTTTCTCTCCCTCTCTCACGTAGCTTTCTTCTTCTTCATTCTCCATTGAAGCTCCACACAAAGCTCCAACCTTTGGTGCTCATTTCTACTCCAAATCGCGAAAGGAGGGCATTTTTGGAGTCGTGAAGTGCGTGGCTACGAGTGGGACTTCGAAATTTCAGGTTTGGGTGGACTTCTTTCTCTCTTAAATTTCGTGGGTATGGGGTTTTGGGAGATATGATGGGTGGTTTTGTTAGTTTTCTGCTGTGTGATGATTATTTGTGAAGGCATTTGCTGAAAACTTGTTGAAATCGCCATGTTTGGATGAATTAGACATACCCATTCTGTTTTAGGGTTTTTGTGAGGATGTTTGTGATGTTTATATGCTGAAATTGCTGATAGAAATCTGTTAGAGACAAAGGGTAGAACTAACCTAGGGTTAGAAAGTGAGAATGTGATGTTATGAGTGGAAAAAGAGTGAGACTTTGAGAGTTGGAAGGCTAAGTCTGAATTCTGTGGTAAATGGAGGCTAAAGTGAGTTAATACTAGCTTGAAATGTCATTTAGGACTTATGAGAAAGCTTGGACTGTGCTAGAGAGAAAAACAAATGACCAAAGTGAACCAAGAGCCATTTCTAGGGCAAAAATTGGGTGTTGAGGAGTCAAATTTTGATTCGGTGGAAATTTAGGTGTAAATCCAGTTTGAGCAAGTTTAGATTGATGTTATAGACTTGTGTGAGGTGAGAGTTTGCTCCAAATTTACCTCATTCTAAATTCCACCTTTCAAACCTAGAAAAGCCATTGAATTGAGGGGTTTTGGACACCTAGATTCTGTGTTGCTGTGTTTTGAAGCTTGATTTTGGGTTAGACATGATTGATACATGAATTGGGACTTGTAGGAATTTATTTGGGCAAGATTGGATGAGGGGAAGTGGGATTTTCGAAATATACTCTTTGTGCAGATTTTGCTGTAAAATTGTGCAGCAGAATTCTGCACAAGTGCAGAAAAATCCATGTATTTTGCTGGTTGTGGAAAGAGTAATGTAAAATGAGTTCTGGACGTTTGCTAGTAGATCCCAACGGTCAAAATGTAGGCTTATGCACTATGGACTTCCAGTAAAATTTTGGAGTCGATCCAACGGTTAACAAATTGGATCGAAGGAATTGTTACTGGGGTCTTTGAGTGGGAAAAGCTGTGATTTTTGGTTGGTGTTTTGGCAGAGTTTTCTGCCTTTGCTTTGTTTTGCTTGGCTGTGATAGCTTGTGCTGTGTGAATGTTGTTTTGCTTGGATGTTGTGGAAGCTTGGGAGGATTGATGGGGACCCGGTGTTGAGAGAAACGAGGATATGGGCTACGTGGGAGTACGTGAGCTCAGTTGGAGGTGGGCAACAGGGGATGGTGGGTTTATGCGCGCATTGTGGATGTGGAAAACTTGTTGTGCACCATCGCCCGACCGCCACCTAGTACCACATGTGATGGGTACCCCATAATCCTACAAGCTTGAGATGAGGAAGTGTTGAAGAGTGAAACTTCCTGCTTTTATTGTTGACCACAGAGTGGTACCTGGAGATATGTCGCGGGGGTCAGGAGACCTTGGGGACGTCAGGTGGGGTGCTATTGCCCAAAACCAAGCTTGACCAATCCCGACCCAACCCGGGCATAGTCGGTCAGTGAGAACCTGTGATGTACCTAAGCAGGCGAGCTCCTGGCAGTCAACAGATAAAAGGAAAACAAGACCACAAAGCAAGGAGGCTTGTGGTGGCTGGCCAGCTGTGAATTTTGTGTAATATGTGGATTGTGGTCTCTGGTAATCGATTACCAAAGGTGAGTAATCGATTACAAGGCTTAAAATTGAGGACAGGAGGCTAAGATGGTCTCTGGTAATCGATTACCAAGGGGTGTAATCGATTACCAGGCTTGAAAACGAAGTCAGGAAACTTAGGGAGCCTCTGGTAATCGATTACCAGCCTGTGTAATCGATTACACAGAGGAATGGGTCACTGGTAATCGATTACCAGGCATGTGTAATCGATTACACAGTGTATTATTGCATGTTTCATGTCCTGAGGCTGTGTAATTCAAGTTTAGCCTCTGGTAATCGATTACCAAGGTTGTGTAATCGATTACCAGAGATGAAAAGCCTCAAGATACTCCTTTTAACGTCATGTAGTGGTTATGAGGTGCATTGTGTGCAGCGCAGTTAGATTCTTGTGAAAGAGTCTACCCCTTTCTTTTCTTCTTGTAGATCGTGATGGCGGCACAGCTAATCCGTGATCGAGTAGAGATGGAGTGCCTAGAGGGAGCTTGGGAGACCCTCGAAGGCAACACGAGGTGCCGATTTCGGGGCACCATTCGATTCACGGCTACTTCTTTGGTGCATCCAGATGAACCTGCACGGACGCTTCAGCGCACTGTGGAGTGGATACTACCCACGCCTACACCATATCGTCTAGTGGAGCCCGCTCAAGTGATCGAGGTAACGTCATCCGAGGAAGACCCTGAGGAGGACCTGGAGGAGCTACCTCCTGAGCCTGCTATGGATGCCCTTGACTTTCTAGAGGGTGATGAGGATCCACTTCTTGAGGTGGATTCTCCCGAGGAAGTCATGTCGGCATCTGAGGCAGACTCTACGGAGGATAGCGGCCGAGGGAGATGGTGATCAGCGGGGGCTCTTCATCCTAGTGGACAGCTTTTTGGATTAGTTTTGTATACTTTTTGAGGGTGGGTGTGTCTAGGACTAACTGTTAGGTTTACTCTTTTGTTTTTGTATGGGTAGACCTGATGTATAGGCATTTGATGATTGTATACATGTGGCTGAAGCCACCACTATGGACACCTTTGCTCTGGATGACACTATATATATTTTGTAAAACTCCCATATTTTGGACAGCTTTAAATGATGAATGCATTTATGATCGATCTGGTTCTTTGAAAAGAAAGCGTTAGTAACTTTATTTGTAAAAGAGTTTATAGACCGTATTTTATTCTTTTATTTTCACGTGACGACCTAAAGTAATGGCTGGTACGTTCTTTCTTTTGAAAAAGCAAAATAGTTTAGAGATTATGAGCAGTGAGAAAGAAATGACTCCGAACAGAGTTGTGAACTGGCCATTCAGGACTCTGTAGTGAGGATTTTCCTTCGAAAACTTGTTTTAGTGAAAAGAGAAAGAAATGAAAAAGAAAAAGAAGAAAAAAAAAAAATACCATGGTTTTTGTTAATTAAATCATTACTATTAAACCAGTCATTATTTTGGGGACGCCACAGGATGCACCTTGGCATTGGAATCTGCCCTCCTCAACCTTGCCTTGCTATAACATGAGTGTCCAAGTACTATTTTTCCTTAAATTAGTACTAGCTGGAAGCTTACCAATCATCATATACGAACACACTTTGCATAGAATCAATATTAGAGAATCTCAAGCTAGAAGCATATCTTTTATTACATTAGAAAACACAACTGTACAAGAGAAATAAAGAAAATCCTAGCTAATGAACACCATAATAAACTCTACTACCAGTCGCGCTCTTCTCATAGTTATCATTAAAGGTATTTACATGGCCTCACATGTAAGCCTTACTGTCACAAGCACATAAACACATTACTCCAATAATGCATCATACGGTACTCTTTTTGAAAATGGATCTTTTACTCTGTGCCTGCAAGGACTACTGACCCTTCCACCTTATAGTTCATCGCATCAAATAGACAAAATATATCATAAGATATAAGTCTCAAAGTTCATATATGGAGAGAGCCACACGGTCAAAATAAGCAAACTAACCATGAATGCAGTAACAAATATTGAAATAAATAATACCACTTTTATGTGTAGTGGAGCTTTCCAATTTTTGTACCTAACACTCGATTTTCTTGTTAACCAAGGCCAAAAATACCACCTAAACGAGACTTGTCAACCACTTGAGAGCCTAACCGAACTTGCTTAGATTATAATTTTGCTCTTAGGAACTTACAATGTTATTACCTCGGTGAAATTTAGTTGCAACTGGCAATCCTAGTTACATAATGGATGTTCAACTCTAACTTCTTAAGCTCTAAGATTACCTTCAAAAGTGATATAAAGATTTAAGTTTAAATTAGTCTAACCCATTCATTTTGGACACTATATGAACTCCTATTCTATTGTCTCTGACCTCATATTTTCCCTTTGTACCTAATGCAGTCTCAACTGACATTAACCTTATATTACTGTTGGGACTGATCACTAATTCTCTGTTCTAAACAGATGAAAATAATATTCTGCAAAGAGAACTGAGAGCAACACCGGTCAAAACATGGGTGTGAGAGAGATTAACAAATTAGCAACCATGGCCTAGGCTGATTTCCAATGAAGAGCCTATGCTATTTAGGTGGAACAAACTTAATCAATTGAAAATTGACGGTGTGAGATTTTCCCTGGACTTTACTAGCGGCAATTTTCCTTGGCACCCTTAATTATGTTCAATTTGTTGGTAAGTTTAGGTCTTTTAATCCAAAAAAGGAAACTTGGTTACCATGTGAGAGTAATTTGGATAAATGAAAATAGTTTTGGTTGTTATATGCATGAGTATTTCGGTGCTTGTTTGCAACAATGTATTATACAAAAGTACCTACCACATAGAGAGTGGCTATGCAATTTGGAATGCATCAAGAAGTTTCAGATTGTGTGATTGCATTCTCTGGCACCAAAGCTATTGCATTGAAAAATTACTGCATACCCAAAATAACTTTAAAAAATTGCAAACATTATTACTTGGCAAAAAAGCAATCTAAAGCTACTCTGTCATCATGGACCTCATGTATCAGAAGCAAATACAAATGGTAATGATGCTGATGTTGCACCTGAATTTTCTCCTTTGAAAACTGTTCAATTTGGAAATCTTTCTCAAGACACTGTTGACCCAAGAGATGGAGGCTTTGGAGGAAGACTATGGAGATGGGAATGGGAAAAATGAATCAAGGCAATTTATTGAGGGGTTAATGGATCTTGAATAGAGAATCAATAGACTAGAGACAGTGACCAAGAAATTATAAAGATAGCAAAATTTGGTCACTGTTGAACAAATTATTCTTATAAACCAAATCTTTAGCATTTGTTAATATGTTTTACTTATTTCTTATACTAGCAAAATTACATGTATGAATGTTCATCCTAAAAAGAAAATATGACATGATCTTGTAATTTTTAATGCCTTGGGTACATTAATGCCTTGGTTTCACATTTGTTATTTGTTATTTTGTCTTACTACAAGAAAAATAACCTATACCTACGGACAAAAACTGTCACTATAAATAAAAAAATCCGTACGTAAATGTATGATAGACACTGTCCTAAGGACGTTTCTTCCATCAACTTTGAGGAGGCGTATAATGACGACTAATTGTCTGTCACTATAGGTTTTACCAACTATGTATAGTGTGTAGGTAAAAGTCATTAACTTCTACTTACATCTCCTAGCTAATGAACACCATAATAAACTCTACTACCAGTCACACTCTTCTCATAGTTATCATTAAAGGTATTTACATGGCCTCGCATGCAAGCCTTATCGTCACAGGCACATAAACACATTACTCCATTAATGCATCACACGATACTCTATTTGAAAATGGATCTTTTACTCGATGCCTGCAAGGACTGTTGACCCTTCCACCTAATAGTTCATCACATCAAATAGACAAAATATATCATAAGATATAAGTCTCAAAGTTCATAAATGGAGAGAGCCACACTATCAAAATAAGCAAACTAACCATGAATGCAAAAACAAATATTGAAATAAATAATACCACTATTATGTGTAGTGGAGCTTTCCAATTTTTGTACCTAACACTCAATTTTCTTGTTAACCAAGGCCAAAATGACCACCTAAACGAGACTTGTCAACCACTTGAGAGCCTAATTAACCGAACTTGCTTAGATTATAATTTTGCTCTTAGGAACTTACAATGTTATTACCTCGGTGAAATTTAGTTGCAACGGGCAATCCTAGTTACATAATGGATGTTCAACTCTAACTTCTTAAGCTCTAAGATTACCTTCAAAAGTGATATGAAGATTTAAGTTTAAATTAGTCTAACCCATTCATTTTGGACACTACACTTTCCGTTTAGTGAAATTTTCGTTGTATGTGTGGGCTTTTTATGAACTCCTATTCTATTGTCTCTGACCTCACATTTTCAATGTGTACCTAATGCAGTCTCAACTGACATTAACCTTATATTACTGTTGAGACTGATTACTGATTCCCTGTTCTAAACAGATGAAAAGAATATTCTGCAAAGAGAACTGAGAGCAGCACCGGTAATTATATTTAAACTCATGTCATCTTGTTACCTTGAAGAATGCACCCTAGATTTCCTCTTCCTCAGTAGGTACTGCGGTAATCTTATTCTTTGGACTCTCATAGCATCTCAATCCTCCAACTGCTGTAGAGTAGAAACATCCTGTACAATTTACAGAATAACAATGTCAATAGTGAAGGAATACTTACAATCATGGGGAACAAAAAGAAACAGAACATAGACAACACCAATGTAAAAATCCTCATAATATGAATTATCATCATCTTGAAGGGGAAGGAGGAAATGATCCAATCTGGGATCACTTGGAACAAATAGTTTCCAAAATGCTGAGGATTGTGATATGCTGGAACAAAAAGAAACTGACCTCGAGGGAAAGAAGCAAGTGACTTGCCACAAGAACCTTTAAGCAATATAATTTACTTTACTTGTGATATGCTGGAAAAAACAGAACATTGAATACAAATCAACAACAGCGGGGGAAGATATAATTTACTTTACTTGTTTGGTGAACAATATATAAAATTTGGTCAAGTGAGACAGCAATATAAATACTAAGTACCAACTAATACAATATCTATGCCTTTTTATATAGCTTTGCATTAAAAAAGTAATAGAAAATAATATGTATATATACTGTGAGTATATTTTATTATTATTATTATTAAATCATAAATTATGATAAATATTAATTTTTTAATTTTAATAATAGGTATTTTTAATTGGAAATAATAAATATTTTAAAAGCTATATAAAAGGGGATTTTTAATTAATTGACAACTTAAAAAGAAGTGTAGGTTAAATTTATATATGCATTGCTTTTATCCTCCTCCATGATGTAAATCAAGTTCAATGAAACAATGCAACTATTTGTAATACCATTAATTAACAAATAATATTAAAATAAAATATAAATATTTTTTATTTAAAAGTTACTTTGGGATAGATTTAGAGGGGTAGTGTAGGCTTTGCAACTTTATAATATCACACATGTACATCTATTAAAGTTGGAATGCATGGGCCAGCCTAACCGTTTCAATGTTGGAATGCAAAGATGATGAAGCTTCACTTTACAATTTTACTCGGGACCAGCATGTTATATTTTGATGCATAAATTTACCCTTATAAAAGTATTCACTCTTGAACAAGAGAATATTAGGAACTACTCTCTCTCTTTCATGATAAGCTACATAACTTCTCCTGTATCAAGTATGTCACACTAATTTATTTTTAAGTTTTTTATTTCTCCCTATTGTTTAAATTTAGTTTATCTCAATTTAAATTTGTATTTTGAGTTTTAAAATTTGATACATTATATCAATTTGATAGACATACAGATCGTATGTATTTATATAAATAATTTGTTGACAATGTGGTCACAGCTAAAAAATTGCATTGGTGAGAAAGTTTGTTTTCCTTATTGTTGTTCATCTTGCTGGAGAGAATCAGCTTTGTGACCAACATTTTTATCCAACATATAAAATGATTTTGGTCTATCGAAGAAAACAATAGTTTATTTGACTGGTAATGAAGAATTGGAATTGTAGTTAACTCTTTGGTCACCCTTTTACTACTTGGTCCAAACTTGGGTGTGGGAGAGATTAACAAATTAGCAACCATAGCCTAGGCTGATTACCAATGAAGAACCTATGCTATTTAGGTGGAACAAGCTTAATCAATTGAAAATTGACGGTGTGAGATTTTCCCTGGACTCTACTAGGGGCAATTTTCCTTGGCACCCTTAATCATGTTCAATTTGTTGGTAAGTTTAGGTCTTTTAATCCAAAAAAGGAAACTTGGTTACCATGTGAGAGTAATTTGGATAAATGAAAATAGTTTTGGTTGTTATATGAATGAGTATTTCGATGCTTGTTTGCAACAATGTATTATAAAAAAGTACCTACCACATAGAGAGTTGCTATGTGTCATACCCTAATTTCGTCCGGGGACTATTGTTTGATGGCATGCAACCTTTTTTTGACCGCTTTGAGGTACTTGGCACCCTTTGTCACACCAAACGTGAAGTCCCGAGAGATGCCGGAAATCAAAAGGAAGCATTGTTACGCAATCCGTGAAATTCTGTAACATGCCGAAAATCAAAAGAAAGTATTGTTACGCAATCCGTGAGTTTCCGTAACATTTCGAAAGCTAAAAAAGGGAGTAATAACATGTTCCGTAAGGTTCCGTAACCTTACGGAAAGAAAACAAGTATCGTTACGAAATTCGTAAAGTTTCATAACGTTACGGAAAAAGAATCACCAAAAAAGCAAAGGGGGGTGTATTTAGTAAAAATGGGGTGCAAATAGCAACCAAGCCCACTTGGAGGAAGTAACCTGGCTCGCCTGGGCGAGCTGGGTGGCAAGCTCCTCCCCTATTTTCCTATAAATAGAGGGAGAAGTGAAGAAGAAAGTGGTTCAGCCCTCTTGGCACTTCGTAATCACTTAAAACTAGTGAGAAAAATTGTTTCCGTGAAGAAAATCCAAGCTGCGGCGCTTCCTTAACGTTTCCGTGGGTGATTTCGCGAAGATTTTCAACCGTTCTTCGCCGTTCGTCGTTCGTTCTTCGTCGTTCTTCGGTCTAGTCATTTACTTAAGTCATTTTCTCGCCCAATCAAAAAATAAAATAAATTTCCACCGATCATTTAATTTGTAATATCCGTTAATTTCTGTTAAAATGAAATCCGACCGTTCGGTCATGCCGTAATCACGTTGGAAATCAAAAAGAGGTAAAAATAATAATATAATAATAAAAAAATATCTTTTAGTAAAATAAACCAAAAAAAAAGGCAATCGGACGTTTCTCTTTGGGATTTCTCTTTCTTAATTGAATTGACTACTAAAGTGAAACTAAGGCTAAAATCAACTCGCAAAGTCAAGCTCGTCTGCAAAAAATCACTAAAAAGGATTTTAAGGTTCAATACTTCAGTTTTTCTTACCAAGTAAAAATGGATCATTTTTAAGGTCCTACGCCTTAAAAAGACCACATTCCAAATAAAAAGAATCGCTTGATTCCCCCTTTAAAAAGAACTACGTAGGTCTGATTTCCTCTTTGATGGAGGGTATGTAGGAGCAAGAGCCTCGCTTTTGTCAACCTCAAAAATAAAAAAGGAAATGGAAGTTTAGATACACAATTTCACACAATTCTAATTTAAGGCTGTTGTCCTTTGGGACAAACGTGAGAGGTGCTAATACCTTCCTCAAACGTAAATACAACTCCCGAATCTGGAATATTCTTCATGATCGGTTTCCTTCGGTTTTTCCGACGTTTTCCACAAATAAACGTTGGTGGCGACTTTGCGCATTTTCCTCCTTTGGAAGACGCACCCGTGAATCTCGCCTCGCTCGCCTGCAAAAGGGTAGGTTGCGATAATTGGCGACTCCACTGGGGAAGTTTTTGTGAGTTAGGCCTATTTTAGGAAAGTATAGAATTGTGAAACTTCGTGTGTGCATGTTTTTTGAACTGTGTAAATATAATAAATGTTGTCTTTTCCACATTTTTACACTGCATTCTAAGCACCCACGGGTTTGAGTAAAAAAGGGGCCCTATACCCGGGTTCATGGAAATCTAAGGAGTGGAGGTGAATCTATGGTCATGCTAGGTCTCCGACTTGCTTGATAATAGTGAAACCTCGTCTAGAGCTTTCTCTCTTTATAATGTGTTGTCGCTGGTATTTCATACCGCCGCAATATTATTATCTTGAGTGATGATACCTCTAGAAAACAGCCATGTGAGATATGGATCGTTGGGAGTAGTTACTAGAGACCCCTAGATATTATCCTATAGGTCCCCAAATAGGGGCTTGGAGCAAACACGATCCATGCCATTTGTTCTCATGCATTCTTCTGCGAATAGCGCATAAATTATAGTTTTGCTTTATAGCCAGTGATATTTTGTCTCTTTAGAGTAATGCGTCACTTTTTAATGCATACGTTGGGGTGCCGTAATGCCTAGAACGTAGTATTAAAAAGATGGATTTTTTCGGTCTCGTATATGTAAATTCCCACTTGTTTTTCTTTTCGTTTCATGCATGCGCATTGCATCATTCATATCGGAGCCTTGATACACCCTTTTTTAGGTAAATGATGGGGACAATCAAAACGGAAAAAGATTCTATCTAGTCAAGATTAAGGGCCTAGATGTCACCAGCCTTAAGGAGTTGGGACGGTTGATGGGACCCCTCCAAAGGCAAGCCTTTCGCAAAGTGTACAGAAAGATTTTAGATTTGACCACAGCGGAGGTATTTACGGAAGCCATTGTATCCCTCGCCCAATACTATGACCAGCCGTTGAGATGCTTCACGTTTGGGGACTTCCAAATAGTACCGACTGTTGAAGAATTTGAGGAGATTTTAGGATGCCCTCTTGGGGGAAGAAAATCGTATCTTTTTCTCTGGGTTTCTTCCCTCTTTGAGCAAGATTGCAGCTGTGGTCGGAGATTCGGCGAGAGAGTTGGATCGTATGAAGCAAACTCGAAACGGCGTAGTGGGCCTACCGCGGAAATACTTGGAAGGCAAGGCAAGGGATATGGCGAATCAAGAGGAGTGGATCCCGTTTGCGGATATATTAGCTTTGCTAATCTTTGGGGTTGTCCTCTTTCCAAACGTGGACGGTTTGGTGGATCTAGCCGCAATTGATGCTTTCCTTGCATATCACCATAGCAAGGAGAGCCCGATGGTAGCTATCTTGGCGGACTTATTTGATACATTTGACAGAAGGTGCAAGAAGAACAACGCACGAATTGTCTGTTGTTTACCCGCTCTTTGTGTGTGGTTGGTTTCACACCTATTCCAACAAGACATAAGGCACTCGTGTCCGCTTCAAAGTTATCGCTCATGCGTCGGAAAGAGAATAGTAGATTGGGACCAATACTTGGCTGGGATAGGAGGCAGCACAATCAACTGGTTTCCTCGATGGAAGGAAGGAAAGGAGGGAGTTCTCTTCTCATGTAGGGACTACCCAAACTTTCCGTTGATAGGGACGAGGGGTTGTATTAACTATAATCCCGCACTTGCCATAAGACAGTTAGGGTACCCCATGAGGAGAGCACCGACGGAAGAGAGCCTCTTGCCTTTCCTTGTGAGAGATTTAGGCGCGCAAAGTCTCAAGATTGTACAAAGAGTCCACAAGGCATGGAAAAACCCGTTAAGGAAAGATAAAGAACTTAGGGGCATCCGTAATGGCATCATCGGTAGTTATCATGAATGGCTAAGAGTTCATACATGAGGGTTAGATTGGCTCTCCAAGTTGAAAATTATCAACGAGGAGAACTTCGAAGCTCCGGAAGAGGATGAAGAAATCCAAGCTCTAAAATCAGAGCTAGGAAAGGCAAGACTCGCCAAAGAAAAATTCCAGTCAGTCGCTACAAACATTCAGAAAGAGTGTGCCGAGTTACGAGAAGAAAATGCGGCTACCACAAGAGCCCTTGAACAAGAAACCAAGAGGGCTCGCAAGGAAGAGCATGGCCGAGATAAATTCCGAGGAGCTTTGTGGGGCAGAAACAATAAGCTCAAGCTCCAGAGAGAGGAAAGAGACCAGTCACGAGTACAAGGCATGGTCTTAAAGGAGGAGTTAGCTGCTTGCTCAAGATCCAAGAGGAGTTTGGCCCAACACTTAGAAGCCACGGAGAAAACATGCTAGCTATAATAGGGCAGTACAAAGAAGAGTTAAACCAGTCTTTGACCCATGAACAAAAACTAGTAGAGGACTTCGCACAAGCGTATGCCGAGAAGGAAGCAAGAGGGAGAGTGATTGATGCATTGCATCAAGAAGCGACCATGTGGATGGATAGGTTCGCCTTGACCTTAAATGGAAGTCAAGACCTCCCGCGACTACTAGCCAAAGCAAAGGCCATCGCTGAAGTGTGTTCAGCCCCAGAGGAAATTCATGGGCTAATCAATTACTGTCAACACATGATAGATTTAATGGCCCATATAATTAGAAACCGTTAGTTTCTATTGTAACCCTTTTGTATGATCTTGGCTAGATAAAAGCTTTTGTTCCTTTTTATAAAAAGAGAAGTTATGAAACTCATCACGTTGTCTAAAAAGGCCTTGAGGTGGATCCAAGTGCTCTGATAATTCATTAGCATATTCATCTTTTGGTGGCATACTCACCACTGTTTGTTTCTTTAGGGAACTCACCATAACTAAAAAAGCGCAAAGGCACCCCTATAACACCCGATCCAGAAGTAAGATGGATAATGAAGAGGGAGTGCAAGAATAGATGAAGGCCGACCTATCGGCCTTAAAAGATCAAATGGCTTCTATCACGGAGGCCATGCTAAAGCTTCAAAAAACTATAGAAGATAATGCTACGGCAGCCGCTTCCAATACAGCTAGGGAAGCAGAACTGGTGCTACAGCCCGCAATAAACTTGGGCCGAGACAGAAACGCGACGGGTTTTAATCGGAGGTATTGTCCTCAAGCCTACCCTTATGGTTTGCCTCCGGACTTCACTCCCCATACCGCTCCAGACGATTTGAGCCAAACCCCTACCTTCGAGGGGCAACTCCCTCCTCACACCGACTATCCTCTGCAAGAAGATGATGAAGGAGATGCCCATTTAGGCCCTCTACTTCCCCTCAAGGAACCAGGCCCCCATGAGTTGCCCCAACCAAACATAGTCTGCCACGTCCCGTCTCCATCCGCACCCGTTAAGGAACTTGTTCCCTTTGCAAAAGACAAGGGAAAGATTGATCTATTTAAAGAGAGGCTGAGAGCGGTAGAAGGCCTCGGCAACTATCCGTTCTCGGATTTAGCGGATCTGTGTCTGGTACCTGACATCATCATTCCTCCCAAGTTTAAAGTACCAGATTTTGATAAATATAAAGCGACGACGTGTGTCTGGCCACCTTGGCATCCATGTTTCAACTTGCCCCACACAGGGATCTGCCGTACATTGAATTCAGATCTCGGGGCAAGCCGACACATTGTTGTGTGATAAAGGAAGAGCGAGATGGGAAACCGTGGTATTTCGACATCAAATAGTATGTCGAGAACAAAGAATATCCACCAGGGATTTCCGAAAATGACAAAAGAACGTTAAGGAGATTGGCTACTGGTTTCTTTGTGAGTGGTACCATCCTGTACAAAAGAAACCACGACATGACCCTCCTGCGATGCGTAGATGCCAAAGAGGCGAACTACATGATTGAGGAAATCCACGGGGGTTCATTTGGGACACATGCCAATGGGCATGCTATGGCCAGGAAGATCCTTAGAGCGGGTTATTACTGGCTCACTATGGAAAGCGATTGCTGCACCTATGTAAGGAAATGCCATAAATGTCAAGCATATGCAGACAATGTCAATGTTCCGCCACATCCTTTGAATGTCATGTCCGCCCCTTGGCCTTTTTCCATGTGGGGGATAGATGTCATTGGGGCCATCGAACCCAAAGCTTCGAATGGTCATCGCTTAATTCCTGTGGCGATAGATTATTTCACCAAATGGGTCGAAGCGGCTTCTTATACCAATGTCACGAGGAGGGTGGTGGTCAGATTCGTAAAGAAGGAACTGATTTGTCGATACGGACTCCCCAAGAAGATCATTACTGACAATGGCACCAATCTGAACAACGAAATGATGCAGGAAATATGCAGGGATTTCAAGATCCAGCATCATAACTCCACCCCCTATCGGCCAAAGATGAACAGGGCTTTGGAGGCTGCAAATAAAAATATTAAGAAGATTATTCAGAAGATGATGGTGTCATACAAAGATTGGCATGAGATGTTGCCTTTTGCCCTGCATGGATATCGAACCTCGATATGAACTTCTACTGGGGCAACGCCGTATTCCTTGGTTTATGGGATGGAAGCAGTAATCCCATTTGAGGTAGAGGTCCCTTCCCAGAAGATACTAGCGGAATCAGGCCTAGAAGAATCAGAGTGGGCTCAAGCACGCTACGACCAACTCAACCTTATTGAAGGTAAGCGTTTGACGGCCATGAGCCATGGGCGCCTGTATCAACAAAGGATAAAGAACGCGTTTGACAAGAAGGTACGCTCGCGCAAGTTCAATCAAGGGGACCTTATCCTAAAAAAGATATCCCACACTGTTAAAGATAATCAAGGGAAGTGGGCCCCGAATTACGAAGGACCTTTCATTGTGAAAAGGGCTTTTTCTGGGGGGGGGGCTCTGGTGCTCACCAACATGGATGGCGAGGAGCTACCCTCGCCCGTGAACTCTGATGTCGTTAAGCGATATTACGCTTGAAATCTGGGGCAATGGAGGAAACCGCTACATGTTCTTTTTATTTTTGTGTTTGTGTCTTTTTGGTTTCCTCCAGGGATTCCTGTCTGCTGTAATTGTCTCGTCACAGTTCTTTAAAAGAAGAGAACCTGGGTCTGAGGCTTCAGTCCTCACTTTGGTTTTAAACCATGTGCAGTTTGTAATAACCTAAGCCCTTTTACTCAGTTCATGGGGTGCCCCAAGCGCTTAATTAAAACTGAACCTAACCAGCTTTCACTAAGAAGATTATTGCATTTGAAAACATTCATGCATACGCATACGCATGCATATTTTGTGATAACATGGGTAGAATCGTCTTAGACAACGGTCAGAGGTCGAGACAAGGTCAAAGGCAGAAATCAATCAAGGTAAGACGGCGACACGGTCACGATTTGTCATGCCTTGTTGTTTCCTACTTTCAGGTACTTATGGACGGACGCAAGGAGAGGCTAGGGTCACGACCAATAGGTCGTCATCCTTTGCCTAGCCCGGGACAAGCGGAAAACGCCACTGCAAGGCTGCCTAGTATCCTTTAAATTCACAGTAATTATCACTGTTGTTTGTTAAAATAAATAATGGATGCCTAATCTACCTTGAGTGGGTTCGAGTAAGCGAACGCCGACCCGTAGAGGGCCATGCTTGTGCCATCCCTAAAAAAAAAGTATAGGTTAGCTTGCCTGGGCAAGCTGAGCTCACCTGGGCGAGCACCCCTGCACCAGCAAATAAAAAAACGAGGGAGGGGGAGTTTTCCTCCACCCAAAACTCTCCCCCCTCACTTCAAAAACACCAAGCTCACGGGAACTACGAAGACAGCAGCCTCCAAGCTTCCATTGTTGAGTTTTTGCTTCCCTTTTCACATTTTTTTTCACTCCCTACAAGTAAGTGCACTTTCCCTTGTTTATTTGGCTCTCCATTGATGTGTTTTGGTGCTTTAGTTGCTTATTTTTTGCGAAATTCGTGAAGCAATTCACATGTGAATCCATTCTTGTTTTCGCTAAATTAAGGGGTTGTAAGGGATGGCCTTAGGCCTATGTTGCATTTTGGAGTAATGGGGCATGCCACATTGCCCCCACTCTCTTGCTATTCATGCCAAAACATGCGCCCACCAAGTGCTCGGTGAAATGCCTGAATGACATATGGGCATGGTTTTGTAAGCTTGGGATTGTGGGACTATTTTATATGTATAGGGACAACATGAAGGATTTAAAATGAGTGCCCGAATGCGATTCTAGGCCTAGGAACCCAAGCTTTTAATTTCAATACAAGGAAGCATGACTTACGCCTAGGAATCTAAGTTTTGGTTTTGAATGTAAAAAGGCATGAATATTAGGACATGTTTGAGAGGTTTTTATTAGAATTTAAATTTGGCTGCCCCATGAGGAATACCTTGCACCCAGGTAGCATGGAAAATACCTTTCAACTGTATGTATATATGTGAATATATGTAGCACGGAAATGCCTTGCAATGTGTGTGAATATATGGCATAAAAATACCTTGCAACGTGTGAATGAATAGCAAATAATGCATTTCAAAAATCTGTATGTGTAGGATAGGTAGCGTAAAAATGCCTTTCAAAATATGTATATTTGTGGATAGGTAGCATAAGGAGCCTTTCAAAAAATGTACCCATGTCAAAAATGGCACGAGAATGCTTCCCAAATGAATATATGATGTGGAATTGCCCCTCAAGTGTAGATAGATGGCATGAAAGTTCCTTTTCAAATGCAAGTGTGTGCGTGACGTGAGATTGGCTCTCCAATGTGCATATATGTATAAATAAATGTGAATGAAACAACAAAAAATTTCTATGTTAATAAAATACTTCAAATATGCGTAGGTAGTTTGTGGTAACAAAATACTTAGGATATGAACATGTGTAATTTTGACACAATACCTTGAGCATACGTATATGTATTCTTTCCAAAAAATATATATGTGTGTGGTAACTAGAATGTTTTGAATATCCTTATATGTTGATATAAATAGTAGGATATTTTGCCCATATGCACGTTGGTAAATGTTCTTTTTAAGGAAATGTGTGCACAAGTTTGTTCTAAATCGAAAAGATTAACATACCGTTTTTTCTTTAAAGTAGCATTTCCTTGTAAACTAAACTTTCCAAATGTTTGTCCTCGCAGGAAATGGCTTCGAGAAAGCTTTCCGCAAAGAGATCTAGGAAGGACGCTGCGGCTGAAGGGACCAGTGCCGCCCCCGAGTTTGACAGTCATCGTTTCAGGAGTGCTGAGCACCAGCAGCATTTCGAGGCCATCAAAGGATGGTCGTTCCACCGAGAGAGACGCGTCCAGCTCAGGGACGATGAGTAAGCAGATTTTCAGGAAGAGATAGCTCGCCGGCGTTGGACGTCGCTGATCACTCCCATGGCTAAGTTTGACCCGGATATAGTTCTAGAGTTTTACGCTAATGCTTGGCCCACGAAGGAGGGCATGCGGGACATACGGTCATGGGTAAGGGGCCAGTGGATTCCTTTTGATGCAGACGCCCTCAGCCAGTTCCTGGGAGACCCGCTAGTGTTAGAGGAGGGCCATAAGTGCGAGTATAGTCAGAAAAGGAACCGGGCCGATGGATTTGATGAGGAGGCCATTGCCCAGCTGTTATGCATACTGGGTCAGGATTTTTCCCGGACCACTACCAGGAGACGGGTGCGGATCATGCGCACCAGTATGACCACTGAAATTCTGATACCGATGACAGATGTCGTACCGGATGTCACGACATCACGCTTTAGAACATGCAGATTATATTTGACAGTATGAACAGATTAAACAAGTAGATAACACAAGAGAATTGTTAACCCAGTTCGGTGCAACGTCACCTACATCTGGGGGCTACCAAGCCAGGGAGGAAATCCACTAAAATAGTGTTAGTTCGAAGATCTAACAGCCACTGTTTACAACCTTCTCACCTAACCACTACCCATGCAACCTCTACCTAAGAGCCACTCTTAGATATGAGAACCCCTCTCACTCCCTCTCAATCACTCTCCCGTGTTTACAAATAAATCAAAGACACACCAGAGATTGCTCTCTGAACAATAGAGATCAACTCTACACACTCAGGTCCAACACTTGATGTTAGGGTAGCATCAAGGTGGCTCACAAAACACTCAAGTCCCAAAACTCACAAAATAACTCTTCAATCTCGGACTTGGTAGAAAACTCGTGCAGCCTTCATGTTTATATAGCAGTGTGCGTATCTGGGCTGCAACAACTTGCGCTGGATAAGATCTATCATTCTCCTGAAAATCTGCACTTAAAGATCTAAAAGATAAAGTTTGATCTTTTAGTTTTTATCTTTAATCTTTAATCCCTGAACGAACTATTCAAGTTTGTAATTCGAACTTTAATTATCTTTTAATTCGTTCCTAAAGATAGATCGCCAAATCTGTTGCTAACTGCACATTAATCTGTTAAAGATATAACAGATTTATGTGTCCAGTATTTTCGGGCAGGATGTCCTGGACATTGTATCCGACATCGTAGATCCTGCAGCTTCAATTCTTCATTTGACATTTTATCTTGCCTTGTGCATTGTGCAGCCCGATCTGATTCCTTGACATAATGTTAGACATCATGTGCAGCAACTCCAGCTTTCCTTCATTGTCTAAGTGCTTATGTTTTAACAAAATTTTAGCCAATCTTTTAAAACTCAGTAAAGCTAAGCACTAACAATCTCCCCCTTTGGCAAATTTTGTCTAAAACATACTTAGACACTTCCTGAGCAGGTACGAGCAGTCATGCAAGTGGGATCAGCAACTTTCATTATCAGAGTAATCAAGCACAGCAGTCTCTGTAGTGGTGACAGCAAAATTCTGCAAGTTGCAAATCTACAAGTCTTTTCCAGGATGTCAAGACATCTCACGTGACATCAGCTTTCTGCTCCCCCTGTCTCCATGCTCCTACTGCTGTGAAGCAGTTCACTGCGGCATCTTCTATCAGCTACTAGTTTTAGTAGCTTACAACAATCATCATCAGCAGCAGTAGTATAAATACTACTCCCCCTCAAAATCATATAACTACTACTCCCCCTCAAAATCATAAATCATGCATAATTATCCTACTACTCCCCCTTTTTAGACAGAATTTGGCAAAAGTAGAATGCATGAAATTAATGTGCAAATATTACAGACCAATAACTAGTAACAGTAAAAGCAAAAATAAAGGTCTGATGGTCATGGGGTGGCATCAGAATCATCATCATCTGATTCTGTATCCTCTGCTGCATCTTCTTCTTCCTCAGCTGCTTCTTCTTCTTCCTCAGCTGCTTCTCCATCATCAATGCCACTGTCTGAGAGTCTTTTGATCAGGCGTTCCAGCTCCATTTTCTTCTCTGTGGTGGCTTTGATGGTTGCTTCCAGCACCTTGCATGTGTCCTTGAGTTCAGCAATCAAAGCATCCTTGGACACAGCACCTGAAGCAGCAGCTTTCCCTGATGTCGAGACAATGTCTGGGACATGTGTCCCCTCAAACAGTTTGTAATGCAGGGACAGAGCAGATTCTCTCTTCTTCACAGAGTCAATGTTGTTTAAAATATTGGGATGTTGACTCAACATAATGCCACACAATACAGTTGGGAAGGCAATGGGTAATTTGACAGCAAAAGATTCTGAATGCTTAACAGTTTGATAAAAAATATAGTTTCCAAAATTAAATTTGGACTTGGTTCCAACAGCATACAAAAATTTACCCAAACCTGTGGCAACAGTGGAAGTATGATTGGTGGGTACCCAGTTTGCAGTGCCAATCCTATGCAGGATTGCATACTTCACACTTAGCTTCCCTGCAGAAAGTTTCCCTTTCTTTGGCCAATGCTGGACTTGTTTGGCAGTGATTTCCTTGGCAATTTGATGCTCAGAAACAGCAATATCCACCACTCCTTCAGTTGGTCTGCCCAGGTATTTGTTGATTACAGCAGGGGAGAATCTAACACATTTTCCTCTGACAAACACTTTCTGATACTCATCACTCTTTCTGTTTGTTATGTCAGAAGGAATGTTGACAATGAATTCCCTGACTAGACTTTCATAGCAATCTCCCAACTTGGTGACAGTTTTCAGCAGTCCAGCAGCCTTGATGAGGTCCATGATCTCCTTGCAATCCAAGGCATCTCTTCCCAGTTCTCTTTCTAAGGCAAGTCTGCGTTGATATACAAATTTCCACCTTTCAACATTGCCAATGGAGTGGAATGAAATGTTGTCCAATGGTGCATCAGGGACATTTCCAGGCACCTTTTTCCCTGATTTCTTGGCCCTCTTGATGTCGGGAACATCTAGTTCGACATCATCATCAGAATCAGATGAGGAAATTTCTTTCCTCTTCTTGGAAGGGATTGCAACTTTGCTCCATCTGGATGTGGTAGGAGTGATTGGTGTGCTCTTCTTCTGTGCCATAGTTTTGATTCGTCCAGACCTAGTAATGGGGGTTTTTCCCTTTCTGCTTTGTAATCTTTCTGCAATGCCAGGTGCCAACTTGTTGGCAATGGGTTCCTCATCAGATTCTACTTCTTCTAGGTCAATGAGGTCACCTGGAGCAGGTTCTGGTGCCCTTGGTGCAGGGGTCTCCTCTGTGGCTTGATCCTCTTCCTCTGTTGATTCCTCTTTACTGGATGAAGAGAGGACTTCAGCATTTGGGGTGGAAGATGTTGGAACATCTTTATCAGCATCAGGGACAGAAGCATTTTTCAGAATGCTACTCACAATACTGCGGATCTTCTTATCCATCTCCGTGTCTACTTCCCTAGGACTTGTTGCAAGGCTAGGGTTTTCAGAAATCTTCACTCCCTGTTGTCTTTTGGGGACCAGTTTTTCAGGAACAGGGGCTTGACCAGGAATCATTTGTATGGGTTGGATATTGAATTCAGGTTGTTCCTGGTTTGAAGGTGCTTTGGTGGATGATGGAGATGATGGTACAGAGGGTGAACCAGGAGATGAAGTTTCTTTTGGTGAGGAAGCCATGGAGAAGCAGAGCCTTTGGAGTGGTTTCGTGAATCTCTGAGAGGTGTTGGGGAATGCTGATGAAAACGAGATTACCACGAAAATATGAGTTTGAATGAGGAATGTAGAGGGTCGTGTGAAGCAACGGTCAAATTTGTTTTGGCCCAGTAGTGAACGCGCTATTAACGTTTGAGCACGTTCAGATAAAAGTAATTGCTATAAATCCTCTAGCAGACAAATGCCCAGCTTGCCCCTCAGTTTTTCAAACTGATTTGCATCCAATGCCTTTGTGAAAATATCTGCTATTTGTTCCTCAGTGTCAACATGCTTCAGTGTGATAACTTTATCATCAACAAGATCTCTAATATAGTGATGTCTAATGTCAATGTGCTTGGTTCTGCTGTGTTGAACAGGATTTTTAGAAATATTAATAGCACTCAAGTTGTCACAGTACAATGTCATGACATCTTGTTCGACATTGTACTCCTTAAGCATCTGCTTCATCCAAACTAGTTGTGAACAGCTGCTTCCTGCTGCAATATACTCTGCTTCTGCAGTAGATAGGGACACACAGTTCTGCTTCTTGCTGAACCATGAAATAAGATTGTTGCCCAAATAGAAGCATCCACCAGAAGTGCTTTTTCTGTCATCTGCACTTCCAGCCCAATCAGCATCACAATACCCAACCAGCATTGAATCTGAACAATGACAGTACATAATCCCATAGTCACTGGTGCCATTTACATATTTCAGAATTCTCTTTACTTGATTCAAGTGACTTATCTTAGGGTTGGCTTGATATCTTGCACAAACACCTACTGCAAAGGTGATGTCAGGTCTGCTTGCAGTTAAATATAGTAAGCTCCCAATCATGCTTCTGTACAGACTTTGATCAACACTGGTGCCAGCTTCATCTTTTGACAGCTTCAAGTGAGTAGGTGCAGGTGTTCTTTTATGGCTGGCATTTTCCATCCCAAACTTCTTGACAATGTTCTTTGCATACTTGCTTTGTGAGAGGAATATGGAGTCTTCCATCTGCTTCACTTGGAGTCCCAGAAAATAAGTCAGCTCTCCAACAAGACTCATCTCAAATTCAGATTGCATCTGTTGGACAAAATGTCGAAGCATCTCATTCGACATCCCTCCAAACACAATGTCATCAACATATATCTGTGCTATCATCAAGTTTTCAGCATCTTGTTTGACAAAGAGAGTCTTGTCAATTCCTCCCTTCCTATACCCTTGCTGAGTAAGGAACTCTGTTAGCCTTTCATACCAAGCTCTTGGAGCTTGCTTCAATCCATAGAGAGCCTTCTTGAGCCTGTATACATGATCTGGATGAGTTGGATCTACAAATCCCTTTGGCTGCTCCACATAGGCTTCTTCATTCAGGTATCCATTCAGAAACGCGCTCTTCACATCCATCTGGTACAGCTTGAATTTGAGGATGCAAGCTACACCAAGTAACAATCTGATGGACTCAAGTCTAGCAACAGGGGCGAAAGTTTCATCAAAGTCTACACCTTCAATCTGAGTGTAGCCTTGAGCAACAAGTCTGGCCTTGTTTCTGGTTATAACACCTTCTTCATTGGTTTTGTTCTTGAAGATCCACTTGGTGCCAATCACATTAGTTCCCTCGGGTCTAGGAACTAGCTCCCAAACTTCATTCCTTTTGAATTGCTCCAATTCTTCTTGCATAGCATTGATCCAGAACTCATCAGTCAGTGCCTCTTTCACATTCTTGGGCTCAATTTTGGAGACAAAACATGAATTGGAGACAATCTCAATCTCCCTTGATCTTGTAGTGACTCCTCTGTTTGGATCTCCTATAATCAGCTCCTTGGGGTGCATCTTCTGGATTCTAATGGAGGGACTCTTGTCAGGTTTATTGATGTTTGGTTCATCTGTAGCAGAATCAGAGTTTTCTGCATTTTCTGCACTTTTAGCTGTATCTGCTACATTGTCTCCCGATGTTCTGACATCTTCTTCGACATCCTTCTTTCTTACTGGAGTTAGATCATCAACAACCACATTGATGGATTCCATCACAGTTCTGGTTCTGGAATTGAGTACTCTATATGCTCTGCTGTTTGTGGAGTATCCCAAGAATATTCCTGCATCACTCTTGGGATCCATCTTTCTCCTTTGCTCTCTATCTGCCAAAATGTAACATGGACTTCCAAAGATGTGGAAGTGCTTGACAGTTGGCTTCCTCCCTTTCCAGATTTCATACAGTGTGGTTGGAGTCCCTCTTCTAAGTGTGACTCTGTTGTGGATGTAGCATGCTGTGTTCATGGCTTCAGCCCAGAGATTATAGGGAAGTTCTTTGGCATGAAGCATGACCCTAGCAGCTTCCTGCAAAGTCCTGTTTTTCCTTTCAACTATGCCATTTTGTTGTGGTGTAATGGCTGCAGAGAACTCATGAGTGATGCCTTCAGATGTGCAGAATTTAGTAAACTTGCTGTTTTCAAACTCTCTGCCATGGTCACTCCTAATTCTCTTGATGACACAGTCTTTTTCTCTTTGAAGTCTTAGACTCAACTCTTTGAATACTTCAAAGGTGTCTGATTTCTCTCTGATAAAGTTGACCCAGGTAAATCTGGAGAAATCATCCACAACAACATAGGCATACCTCTTTCCTCCAAGGCTTTCAACTTGCATAGGCCCCATCAAGTCCATGTGAAGTAGTTCCAGCACCCTGGAAGTGGTCTGATGTTGAAGCTTCTGGTGGGACATCTTGACTTGCTTTCCAATCTGACATTCACCACAGATTCTGCCTTCTTCTATTTTCAGATTGGGAATGCCTCTAACAGCACCTTTGTCAATGATTTTCTTCATGCCTCTTAAGTGCAGATGTCCAAATCTTTGATGCCATATTTTGACTTCATCTTCTTTGGAGGATAGACATGTGGAGGAGTAACTGGTTTCTTGAGGTGTCCATAGGTAACAGTTGTCCTTTGATCTGCTGCCCTTCATTAGAACTTCACTCTTCTCATTTGTCACCAAGCATTCTGACTTTGTGAAGTTTACATTGAATCCTTCATCACACAACTGACTGATGCTGATCAAGTTTGCAGTCAGTCCCTTCACCAGCAGTACTTTGTTCAGACTAGGAAGTCCATCATGGACTAGCTTTCCCATTCCAGTGATCTTTCCTTTAGAGCCATCTCCAAATGTCACATAGCTAGTGGAGCAGGGTTCAATGTTCACCAGGAATTCTTTAACTCCTGTCATGTGTCTGGAACAGCCGCTATCTAGGTACCAATCTTCCTTAGCTGATGCTCTAAGTGAAGTATGAACAACAAGACTGACAATCTTGTGTTTTGGAACCCACATCATCTTCCTTCTGCTGCTGCTACTTTGAGTTCCATGATGTGGATGGCCATGTAGATGATAGCAAAAGGGCTTTATGTGACCATACTTGCCACAGTAGTGACACCTCCACTTCTTTCTTTTACTCTTTTTCTGCTGCGTTCCATGATGTCGAGACCGATGTTGTGACATCGTGGCTCCAGTGCTGTTTTTGGCAGGAACAGATTCTGTCATGGTTATTCTGCCAGCAGATTTATGATTAAACCCAAGTCCTCTCTGGTTTCCAACATTCTTCCCAAGCTGTAGCACCTCATCAAGCATATCTGAGCCTTTATTCAGCATCTTTATTGATTTTGTCATGTTTTCCAATTTAGAGTTCAGAAAACCAACTTCTCCTTTAAGCTCAGAGATCTCCTCTTCATGTGCCTCCTTCTCAGCCTCCAGATTTGCAATGACCTTCTTCAGTTGTGCTTCTTGCTGAAGAATCTTCTCACTTTTGATGCATAGTTTTCTATAGGATATAGCAAGCTCATCAAAAGTGATTTCAATATCACTTGAATCTTCATCAGATTCAAATCTCCCAGTGAGTGCATTCACATCTCTGTCAGAATCACTTTCTTGTTCACTCTCTGTATCATCAGACCGACATACAGAAAGTCCTTTCCTCTACTTCTTGAGATGGGTGGGACATTCAGCTTTGATGTGCCCATAGCCTTCACACCCATGGCATTGAATTTCTTTGCTGTGACTGGGCTTTTCATCTGACTTTTTGTGGTGTTCACTACCTTTCCTGATGTCGAAAGGGATGTTCCGGACATGTGGTTTCTGCCTCCTGTCCATTCTGTTCAGCACTTTGTTGAACTGTTTTCCAAGAAGCACAACTGCGTTAGTCAGACCTTCATCAGTATCCAGGTCATACTCATCTTCTTCTCCTTCATCATTGGATACAAACGCCAGGTTCTTGCTCTTCTTTTCAGTCCTATCTGAGAGTCCTAGCTCAAAGGTTTGAAGGGAACCAATGAGTTCATCTACTCTCATGTTGCAAATGTCTTGGGCCTCCTCTATTGCAGTGACTTTCATGTCAAATCTCTTAGGCAAAGATCTGAGGATCTTTCTCACCAGCTTTTCATCTGTCATCCTTTCTCCCAAGGCAGTGCAAGCATTGGCAATTTCAAGAATGTTCATGTGGAAGTCATGAATACACTCTTCCTCCTTCATCTTCAGATTTTCGAATTTTGTAGCCAATAGTTGCAATCTGGACATCTTCACTTTGGAGGTTCCTTCATGAGTGGTTTTCAGGATCTCCCATGCATCCTTGGCCACTGTGCATGTGTTGATCAGTCTGAAGATATTCTTGTCAACTCCATTGAATAGGGCATTCAAGGCTTTGGAGTTTCCAAGTGCCAATTTGTCTTCTTCTTTTGTCCAGTCTTCTTCTGGCTTCAATTCATTAGTGGGCTTTCCTTCTGTGTCCAGCATCTTGGGATGTTCCCAGCCTTTGATGACAGCTTTCCAGGTTCTGCTATCCAGTGATTTGAGGAAGGCCACCATCCTTGCTTTCCAGTATTCATAGTTGGTTCCATCCAGAATTGGTGGTCTGTTCACTGGTCCTCCTTCTTTCTCCATGTTCATCAGAATTTATCTCCCTAGATCTCACTCAGTGATTTAGAGTGCCCGCTCTGATACCAATTGAAATTCTGATACCGATGACAGATGTCGTACCGGATGTCACGACATCACGCTTCAGAACATGCAGATTATATTTGACAGTATGAACAGATTAAACAAGTAAATAACACAAGAGAATTGTTAACCCAGTTCGGTGCAACGTCACCTACATCTGGGGGCTACCAAGCCAGGGAGGAAATCCACTAAAATAGTGTTAGTTCGAAGATCTAACAGCCACTGTTTACAACCTTCTCACCTAACCACTACCCATGCAACCTCTACCTAAGAGCCACTCTTAGATATGAGAACCCCTCTCACTCCCTCTCAATCACTCTCCCGTGTTTACAAATAAATCTAAGACACACCAGAGATTGCTCTCTGAACAATAGAGATCAACTCTACACACTCAGGTCCAACACTTGATGTTAGGGTAGCATCAAGGTGGCTCACAAAACACTCAAGTCCCAAAACTCACAAAATAACTCTTCAATCTCGGACTTGGTAGAAAACTCGTGCAGCCTTCATGTTTATATAGCAGTGTGCGTATCTGGGCTGCAACAACTTGCGCTGGATAAGATCTATCATTCTCCTGAAAATCTGCACTTAAAGATCTAAAAGATAAAGTTTGATCTTTTAGTTTTTATCTTTAATCTTTAATCCCTGAACGAACTATTCAAGTTTGTAATTCGAACTTTAATTATCTTTTAATTCGTTCCTAAAGATAGATCGCCAAATCTGTTGCTAACTGCACATTAATCTGTTGAAGATATAACAGATTTATGTGTCCAGTATTTTCGGGCAGGATGTCCTGGACATTGTATCCGACATCGTGGATCCTGCAGCTTCAATTCTTCATTTGACATTTTATCTTGCCTTGTGCATTGTGCAGCCCGATCTGATTCCTTGACATAATGTTAGACATCATGTGCAGCAACTCCAGCTTTCCTTCATTGTCTAAGTGCTTATGTTTTAACAAAATTTTAGCCAATCTTTTAAAACTCAGTAAAGCTAAGCACTAACAACCACCTTGACTCATATGTGGATGACGTTGCTGCTCAGCAACGTCCTGCCCAGCGATCATAACTCCAACCTCCCTCTGCCGAAGTGTCAGCTGGTGTATGTCATCCTGACACGGATGAGTGTCCATGTGGCTCAGTTGCAGGTATGCCACCTACCAGGCACCCTCTAGACCCAGATAAGTCTAACAGGGCCCTGGGGTTTCCAGCGTTGATCACGGGCCTCTTCCAGTCATTCGGGGTTCCTGTCACACCTAGTAAGGTGATTCGACCGCCGATCACCTGAGCCTTCATTGAGAAGTATTGCATGCCTAGGCAGGCGCTGGGTGATGCACTGCAGGCCGCAGACGCACCGCCACCACCTCATCAGGCTGATCCAGCTGGGTCATTTGGCATGTAGCGGTATTTACAGCACTTGGTTCGCCAGCAGGCGGCCAACCACAGGGGGCAGGTGCAGACCTATAAGTGTCTCTACCAGCTCAGCCTCAGTCTACAGAGCCAGGGTTTCGCTCCTTTTGTGTGCCCTACTCCAGATCAGTTCAGGGCAGAGGTCGCATGGCCCGGAGATTGGCCTGAGGCCCAGACAAGGGAGGCGCCCGCAGAGGCTCCCGGCGACACGGAGGAGGCATGCATGGATGAGAAGATGACAGATTTACTCGATTTCTTGGGAGGGAGCGGAGCCACATGACCAAGGGATCCCCAGATTCATATTCTCTTTTATGTTTCCTCTTTTATCTGTTACATATCATTTTATTTTTATAACTTGAGGGACTAACGTTTGTTTTGTTTTTTTGATTATCTTTTGTTTTGTGCATACATGTTGTTTGGACTGTTGCTTTAGTGCTGACTTCGTTATTGTCGATAATGTTTGTTGAAATTCCGAAACCGTGTAGAGTTTTCATTTAGGAACGTCATCCTAAAAATAAAACGAACAAAAATCATGATAATTTCAAGAATAGAAAAAGAAAGAAAGAAAGAGGCGTTGTGAACAAATGTCGTGTCTATAAAGAAAAGAAAAGAGTTTTTATATGTAAAAAATGTATGGAAAGATTATGTGTGCGTGCAAATAAGGTGTGAAAAGAAATTCTTGTGTGTGAGAAATGAGTGTATATAAAGAAGTTTTTGTATAAACCATGAGTTGTACGTTGAAAAACGAAAGAGAAATCTTTGAACAGGAATAGAGTTTGTATATAGACCGTGTTGATATAAAGAGAAAGAGTTTTAATACGTGTGTATACAGAAAGAGTTTGTCGTGTATAGGAATGTAGGTGTACAAAGAAAAGATTTGAATGTATAGTTGTTGCAAACATAAAAAATCTCAGAGGTCGGCATGTTATGATCATAGGAAGCATAAATCATTCGTAGAGAGCAAACATATCTTTTGGAAACAAGGGACTGACGCTAAGAGTTTATTTTCCAGAATAACCGAGATGAGAATGGATGGATTCGTTGAACCGATGAAAGAACATAATTTGTAAACATTGGGTCTACTTGTGTAAATCCCAAGCCTTAGTATCACAATGCCATAAATTGGATGCTTGAGTACCCACCTAGCTATAGCCATGACTAATTTTGCACGTTGTTTCCAAATCATCATTGTTACGCGTGCCTCGTGGAAGTAATATGGAAATTCAACCCGAGACTGACACCTTGACACACGAATTTGTTTTGCCCCAAATATCAAAATCGGGCACATACGGTGAAAAGACCATATTGAGACACAACCTTAAGCTAACTTGAACCTTGGTCCATGAAAAGAATCCTCACCCTTTCCCCCGAAGAAAAGGACAGCAAAATCTCCTCAAGGGAAAGCGAATAACGAATGCTAAAACCCGAATTCCTAAACAAAGATCGAAAAGGAAGAAATGAAAAGGAAGAAGAGAAAAGGAAGAAAAGGATTCCCGATCGAAGATAGGAAGAAAGTAAAAAGGAAAAGATCGGAGGACAACAGAATAATTCCCTATCAATAATGGAAAGCAAGAAAGAGAACAGGAGATCTTCGGACCAGGTAAATTTTCAGCGAGGTAAATAGCCGTTGGCAAAAGGAAAACCCATTTTTTAAGTGGTTCTTCCTTTGGGATTGCCATTCAAAGTCGCTCTCGACTGGCGATATCCCGCCCCACATAAACAAAGAGGAAAAGACTGAAACACCCAGCTTCCCCTCCAAATACACCACCCTCGAGAAAATCCTATTGATCCGTGATCGTGCGTGTGATCTTTTGGTTCGATAGAAAATCGTGTGCAGAATAAAGTCATGGTGCAGCTATGGTTTGGAATTAGGGAAAAACATTTGCCTGTGTGAGTTTTTATACACTATGAGTGATTTTATTCCCAGTTTCAGTTTGACTTGACGTTTCCCCTGAATGTTCACTTAAAAGCTAAATGTTGACATCTTGCCCTTCATTTTCGGTTACATGGAAATTTACTTTTGGCATGGGTATATTGTTTCCCAAAGATATGGTGCTCTCATGAATGATTTTTTTTTTTTGCTAAAGCATGTTCTCTTTTTTAGGTGAAAAAACCAGGTGGACCATTCGGTCCTACCAACAAATCTTATTCGGAGACCCATGAATTGATTGCCTAGCGTTGTTCATGCGTCCTCCACTGACGAGTCTGGAGCCCGGCGAATTGATTGCCTAGCGTTGTTCGCCTATCCTCCACCCTCAAATTTTATCCGGAGCCCCATGAATTTCTTATCATTCATGCATCCTCCAACAACGAGTCTGGAGCCCCGCGAATTGATTGCCTAGCATTCTTCACCTATCATCCACCCTCAAATTTTATCCGGAACCCCATGAATTGCTTATCATTCATGCATCCTCCACCATCGAGTCTTGAGCCCCACGAATTGATTGCCTAGCGCTATTCGTCTATCCTCCACCCTCAAATTTTATCTGGAGCCCCATGAATTGCTTATCATTCATGCATCCTCCACCATCGAGTCTGGAGCCCCACAAATTAATTGCCTAGCGCTGTTCGTCTATCCTCCACCCTCAAATCTTATCCGGAGCCCCATGAATTGATTGTCATTCATGCATCCTCCACCATCAACTCCGGAGCCCCACAAATTGATTGCCTAGCGCTGTTCGTGTATCCTCCACCGTCCTATTCGGAGCCCCATGAATTGATTGCCTAGCGCTGTTCATGTGTCTTCCGTTATCAAACGCGAAGCCTCTGGTGATTGGGAAATATGGTTTTTTGTTATTTTCCCGATTGGTTCCTTCGCCGAACATGTGTATATGTGTATATTATATTATTGGTTTTTGTTGTTGTTTGTGTTTGTTTTGTGTTGTGCAGAGAAAGAAAAAGGAGAGACGAAAGTCGTCATAGACTAATCACGGAAAGGGCGGAGACGGAGGAAATCAGTGTTTTATCTTTGCTTTCTTCTTATCTCCGATAAAAGGTAAGTAAAGAGGGGCAACTGTCATACCCTAATTTCGTCCGGGGACTATTGTTTGATGGCATGCAACCTTTGTTTGACCGCTTCGAGGTACTTGGCACCCTTTGTCGCACCATACATGAAGTTTCGAGACATGCCGGAAATCAAAAGAAAACATTGTTACGCAATCTGTGAAATTCCGTAACATGCTGGAAATCAAAAGGAAGTATTGTTACGCAATTCGTGAGTTTCCGTAACATTTCGAAAGCTAAAAAAGGGAGTAATTACATGTTTCGTAAGGTTCTGTAACCTTACGGAAAGATAACAAGTATCGTTACGAAATTCGTAAAACTTTGTAACGTTATAGAAAAAGAATCACCAAAAAAAGCAAAGGGGTGTATTTAGTAAAAAAAAAAAGGTGCAAATAGCAACCAGACCCACTTGGGCCTTCTAGATTCTTCCTCCAGAAGGCGGTTGCTTCTGGAGGAAGCAACCTGGCTCGCCTGGGCGAGCTGGGTGGCAAGCTTGATGCAAGCTCCATTGGAGCTTGTAGGCCTAGGATCTTCTTCATCAATGGATTCCTTTGCTTCTTGGAAGATAAATGGCAGCGGAATGGAGAAGGACTATATGGTAATGATGCTGATGTTGCACCTGAATTTTCTCCTTTGAAAATTGTTGAATTTGGAAATCCTTCTCATGACACTCTTGACCCAAGAGATAGAGGCTTTGGAGGAAGACTATGGAGATGGAAATGGGAAAAATGAATCAAGGCAATATATTGAGGGGTTAATGGATCTTGAATAGAGATTCAATGGATTGGAGATAGTGACTAAGAAATTATAAAGATAGCAAAATTTGGTCACTATTGAACAAATTATTCTTATAAACCAAATCTTTAGCATTTGTTAATATGTTTTACTTATTTCTTATACTAGCAAAATTACATGTATGAATGTTCAGCCTAAAAAGAAAATATGACATGATCTTGTAATTTTTAATGCCTTGGGTACATTAATGCCTTGGTTTCAAATTTTTTATTTGTTATTTTGCCTTACTACAAGAAAAATGACCTATACCTACGGACAAAAACTGTCACTATAAATAAAAAAATCCGTGGGTAAATATATGATAGACTATGTCCTACAGACGTTTCTTCCGTCAATTTTGAGGAGGCGTATAATGACGACTAATTGTCTGTCACTATAGGTTTTAACTACTACGTATAGTGTGTAGGTAAAAGTCATTAACTTTTACTTACATCTCCTAACTGTATGTAATTGTCTTTAATATGTACCTATCATCTTCAACTATAGGTAAATATGTTTAACATGAACACCTCTAATAAGAAGACAATTCTAGGGTGCCAATTTGAGAGCCTAACTAGAAAGGCTATGACCTGTTTGGTAACTAGGGATGCACCTTGGCATTGGAATCTGCCCTCCTCAACCTTGCCTTGCTATAAAATGAGTGTCCAAGTACTATTTTTCCTTAAGTTATTACTAGCTGGAAGCTTACCAATCATCATATATAGACACACTTTGCATAGAATCAATATTAGAGAATCTCAAGCCAGAAGCATATCTTTTATTACATTAGAAAGCACAACTGTACAAGAGAAACAGAGAAAATCCTAGCTAATGAACACCATAATAAATTCTACTACCAGTCGCACTCTTCTCATAGTTATTATTAAAGGTATTTACATAGCCTCGCATGTAAGCCTTACCGTCACAAGCACATAAACACATTACTCCATTAATGCATCACACGGTACTCTATATAAACACATTACTCCATGAATATTTTTTCCAACAAATTGGGGACAAGAAGAAATGGTGTCTCCAACTTGCCTAGAAGTCAACTCCAACTTGTTCAAACTCATTCAAGTATGGGTTGGGTCACGGGTGTTAATTTTTAAACCCATGAACCAAACCCATAGACCCATTGATGTGACATGTCTTTAAAATTACTATTGTTGTTTATATGTTTACATATTTTTTATATTTAAAAGTTCAAATATTAGTGATAACACATTCACTAACTTGTTCAGACTTCAAAGTCTTTCATGAGTTACTAAGTTCCCATTCTCTTTCTCACTCTCTACACTTAGCATCAGATTAACGTTTCCAATTCTTTCTATTTCCCTTCACACATTGACTATAGGACATCCCCTCCATAACGTATTTCGATTTCTTTGAATGTCATTGTTGACTTATTGAGATTAAGTACTTAATTGTTAAGCAATATCACCATAACACTTTCATGATGCGCCATCTAAGTAACTAGCTTCAAGGTGTTTTTTCATAATTTGTATTTTGTGCTTATTTAAAACCTCAGTTTTAAAAAGTTTAAAACAAATTTAGATGTTTAGAACCAATTCACTTAATCAAAATCAACTTGTTTGTGACCAAGTTGTTTAGGGTTGGGTTTCATAAAAAAGTAACATGAATCCAACCTACCTTCTCAAGGAGGAAGCTACAGGATTGAGCCAGATATATAGGTACAAATTCAACAAAAGGGACAACATTTTTTTGTGTGTGTGTGCGTATAAAAAACTTCGTACCCCATTGGCCAGAGGCTCTTCGCTATGCGAAGGTATGGGGGAGGGATATTGTGTGTGTGTGTGCGTATGTGAAGGGTAAAAAAAGTTGGCCAAATCTTTGTTATCTTTTTTAGTTTTAAGTAAAGGTTTCATAGATAAAAAATTGAAGGTAAAGAAATTTTGAATTCCATCAAAACTAATGTTTTATTTGGTATAGATAAAAGATCTTCATATACTATGTACTATTTAATTTTGGATGATGAGTCGATTTGGTAGTGGGTTTCATAAATTAGAAATTGAAGTAAAGGTTTTAAGAGTGATTTGATTTAGGCTTAGCCCTCCAAATGTCAAAAACAGTCAACCAAAGTCAAAGTAAGGAGTTGTATGTTGACCAATTTATGACAATTTTGTAAAAAGAAACAAGTTTAGTCAAAACCTTAGAAATTAGAGTTTTGAACACCAAATTAACTAATTAATTAGTGTAGGCCTAATATAAATAGACAAAGACCTAATATAATTAATGTTTCTAATTATTAATTAGTTAACTAGAATTTAATTAACCCTAATTGTCTTAATTAAAGCTAACTAATAATAGATCACTCCCTCCGTCTCAAAACAAGCTAAACATGTATTTTATTTTGAAGATCCTTGTGATGAAAGATGGTTAGTGGTTCTGCATGGAAAAACAATTAATGTTAATTTAGCCTAAAAAGATTAAATTTGTACTTCTGAGTTCGAGGATAGTGGGAAGCGTTTTGAAACTTTGAAAAAGGGGAACGAGAGGTCAACATTGTGTTAAGCATAGAGGTGGGTCTATGTCTTCGGTGGTGCATACAGGATATTAGGAAGGGAGGCAGATTCATGAAGGTGTACCATTGGTGAGTAACTTTGTGGATTTATCTTACTTTTGCATTTGTTTGTACTCACTAAGGCTTGGTGATTTCAAAAATCCCATGAAATTATATTTTAAAATTTCTAATAGACACGCTATCACTTAACTAACGATAGGAATCTAGAATAATTTTTTTAATATATCAGGAAACTAGACGTCATCATTAATTCATTTATTGATTTTTTTTCTACCATTAATATTTTAAGAATATAAGTAAAAAAATTTGATTAATATTACATTAAAAAGCTAAAATGACAATTATTTTGAATTTTTTTCTCTTACATGAAAATTATAATGGAATGGGGAGGAGTAGACTATAATGAAAGGTAGAAGATTAAAGTCTCTTGCAAGATGAATAATGAAACTTTAATTAATCCTAATGAAACAAATTTAGACCCAAAAACCTAATGGGCCAAAGGGGCCCGACCCAAAACTCCAAGATGTAGGGTTACAATACAAGAAATGTAAACACTCTCCCTTGGTCCTCATTCATGCGCAGCCACTTCTAGAGTTTTAGGAGAGATAAGAGAGTGTTTATCTCTTGCCTTGTGTTCTCTCTCTAACTTCATGGTCATCCTACGTCAAGTTATCACCTTTACAACTCAAATCTTGACCCTTGGACATCAAATTCAAGGAGGAAGCTCTAGCAGACAAGGGTTTTTCATCAATCCATTTTGTTTTGCATTTTCTTGAACTCTAGAAGACTTCAAATCTCTCAAGGTATTGAGAGTTTCTATTTTCTTTAATGTCAATTTTGGTTTGGGAGGTTATCCTCCATGAGTATGGGCTCTTAGAGTCATTTCTATATTATTTGGTGTTGAAAGTTTGTGCACACATGCTGTTTTACAAATTTTAGCTTTGACATACTTCACACAGTTTTTTACTTTGTTTGATTCACATTCCGTTTGATGAAAATAAAATTATATTTGAAAAGTAGACTCTTGGGGAATATTAATATATATAAAATACATTATGTTTGGATTATAATTGAATTGCTATATGAACTTTACAAATTGACTCTTCTGCTAAGTGTTGCAGTTTAGAATTCGTGCATTGTTTTCATAACTGGTATTGTAGTAGACATGCTACTGAAATTTGGGGGATAACATTGCAAAATAGGCTTCATAAGCTTTAAAAGTTGGGGTAACTTATAATTTAACTCATTTATTTGCCGAGAAAACTAATGCAAAAACGAGAGTGTGTAATGATTTTTGTTTTTTGTCTTGTATGAACATCCTTTAGTAAAATGAACATTTCTCTCTATATGATTAACTTTGGATTTTGAGTCATACCTTATCCAAAGCTAGACATACATGACTTTTTATACTGGTAAAGTTTATAAAATTGTGTTATATGATAAGTATAAGTTATGCAATAGTTTTATAAATACTCTATAGAAGGAAAGAAAATGAAAACTTGAGTATTAATATAAATTTTTAATCAGATAAATATATTTATATATAAATTTGGTTTGGGTGGGATTAGATTGAATTTTAAAATGAAATCCAAAATCTGATTTTATTCATAACAGATGGGTTTATTAAATTTTAATTTGTTCGACTTTTGGTTTATTTGATTTTCAGTTTTTTGCTTGATTTATTCATAAAGTTATTTGATAAAATCAGTTTGTGAACATTCCTAAGAAAACTGATAAAGTAAAGACATCAAATGTACAATTAAGTCTATTAACTAGTAAAGTACGCTTTTGTTGACAAATCTACAGTGTTAAACATTCATAAATTAATATGTATAGTACATTCTTTTGCCTATGATTCTTTAATGGACATTCTCTCCTAATTTTTTTCAGTTTAAGGTAAAAGTTTATTTAGAAGGAAAATTAATTTTGAGTTGCATAAAAAATTCCTTGTTGCTTTTGGTAGGGATAAAAGATCTGCATATATTGTGCTATTTACTTTTGAATGATGAGTAGATATGGTTGCACATTATACATAAATTAGGTTAGTCTTTTATAATGAATTTATATCGATACCTATATTATATTTATTAGGTTAGAAATATGTATATGTAGACACAAAATTACATTACAAAAAAAAGGGGAC